>NC_029778.3:69757822-69818151 GCF_000817695.3 Arachis duranensis
GAATTGAATAGAAGAACAATAGTAATTGCATTAATACTCGAGGTACAGCAGAGCTCCACACCTTAATCTATGGTGTGTAGAAACTCCACCGTTGAAAATACATAAGAACAAAAGTGATCATTGGTTTCGGCCCCAGAGAGGGAACCAGAAGAACCAAGATTATAATACAATAGGAAAAGGTCTTATTTATATAAAACTAGTAGCCTAAGGTTTACAGAGATGAGTAAATGACATAAAAATCCACTTCCGGGCCCACTTGGTGTGTGCTTGGGCTGAGCATTGAAGCATTTTCGTGTAGAGACTCTTCTTGGAGTTAAACGCCAGCTTTTATGCTAGTTTGGGCGTTTAACTCCCACTTTGGTGCCAGTTCCGGCGTTTAACGCTGGGATTTCTGAGGGTGACTTTGAACGCCGGTTTGGGCCATCAAATCTTGGGCAAAGTATGGACTATCATATATTGCTAGAAAGCCCAGGATGTCTACTTTCCAACGCCATTGAGAGCGCGCCAATTGGGCTTCTGTAGCTCCGGTAAATCCACTTCGAGTGCAGGGAGGTCAGAATCCAACAGCATCTGCAGTCCTTTTCAGTCTCTGAATCAGATTTTTGCTCAGGTCCCTGAATTTCAGCCAGAAAATACCTGAAATCATAGAAAAATACACAAACTCATAGTAAAGCCCAGAAAAGTGAATTTTAACTAAAAACTAATAAAAATAGACTAAAAACTAACTAGATGATACTAAAAACATATTAAAAACAATGCCAAAAAGCGTACAAATTATCCGCTCATTACCGCCCTTTGGGGTGTTGAACGCCCAGGCTATGCCTTTGGCTGGCGTTCAATGCTAGCAAGTATGCCAATTTGGGCGTTGAACTCCCAGCCAGTGCTCCCTGGCTGGCGTTCAACGCCAACAAGACACTCTATCCAGAGTGTTCTGTTTTCATTGCTGATCCTTTCTATCTCTGTTCTGACTGCTTCACATGATCATGAACCTAAAGAAATAACTAAAGAAAAACAAACTTAAGAAATTAGAGGAAATAGAAATAACTAAATAAGGTTGGGTTGCCTCCCAACAAGCGCTTCTTTAACATCACTAGCTTGATGGTTAGCTCCTTATGGAGATTAATATGGGCTTAGAATTTCGCCCCTTACAATGAATTTTCTTCCTGTCTCCTCATGAATGAGCTCCACATGCTCTAAAGACAGGACACGACTCACTGTATATGGTATGACTGGCTTCTTGGTGAAGATAACTCTCATGCCAGGTGAGAGGCCTTCAGTGGGGACTTTCTTGTCCCTCCAGCCTTTAGGTACTTTCTTCTTAGTACCTTTGTTCTAAGTGCTTATTAATGGCTGCCCAACACCAAACTTAGAATTGATGTTTGGGAGCTTAGTAAAGCTCTGCACTAAAAGAGATTGTTGGAACACTAAGTGTGCACAGTTATCTCTCTTTTTTCAAAGGGAGAGTTGGGGTGAGGTATCTTGAACAAGATGTGATCCTCTCCTAGTTGTAAAATCAGTTCTCCCTTAGCTACATCAATGATAGCATTGGCAGTGGCTAGGAAAGGTCTTCCAAGGATGATGGATTCATCCTCATCTTCCCCAGTATCTAGGATTATGAAGTTTGTAGGGATGTAAAGGTCTTCAACATGTACCAAGACATCCTCTACTAAGCCATATGCATGCTTTCTTCATTGATTTGTCTGCCATCTCTAGTGAGATATTTGCAGCTTGTACCTCAAAGATTCTCAGCTTCTCCATTACAGAGAGCGGCATGAGGTTTATACTTGATCCTAGGTCACACATGGTGTAAGGAATTAGGAAGTGTCCAGGATCCGGAAGCTTTTAAGGTAGCTTCTGCTGATTTGGTAAGCACTGGAGGTTCTTCCTCCAAAGGCTTTGTATCAAATAGATTGGTATTTAGCTTCATGAGAGCTCCTAGGTACCGAGCAACTTGCTCTTTCCTGGTGTCTTCATCCTCAGAGGGTGAGCATTCATCAGAACTTATGCATTGCAGGAAAGCATGCAAGGGAACCTCTATAGTCTCTACATGAGCCTTGGCTTCCTTTAATTCTTGGATAGGAATTTCTTCCGTGGGTGCTGAACAATCAGTAGGTAAGTCATTATTGGCATTCAACGCCAGTTCTGGTAGTTCTTTGGGCATTGAACACCTATCATGCATCCTTTCACTGGCATTCAACGCAAGTTCTTTTGCCAAGTTGGGGGTTGAACGCCCAGGACGGACCTCCTTCCTGGCATTCAATGCCAGATTCCCTGCCAGTTTGGGTGTTGAACACCAGTGAGGAAGCCCTCACTGGCGTTCAATGCCATATAAGTTTCTCCAGGTTCAGCCTCATCCTCTATGGTGATGGCCTTGCATTCTTCTCTTGGGTTCACTTCACTGTTACTAGGAAGAGTGTGAGGAGGAGTCTTAGGGATTCTCTTGCTCAGTTGACCAAGTTGTACCTCCAAATTTCTAATGGAGGATCTTGTTTCAGTTATGAAACTATGAGTGGTCTTTAGAGAGGTTGGAGACTATAGTTACCAAGTCAAAAAGCCTCTACTTAGGAGTCTCCATATTCCCTTGAGAAGATGGTGGTTTGTTGTTGAACCTGTTCTGGGTTCTACCACCTTGATTATTATTGAAGCCTTGCTAAGGTTTCTGTTGATCCTTTCATGAGAGGTTAGGATGGTTCCTCCATGAGGGATTATAGGTATTTCCATAGGGTTCTCCTAATCCACCAGCTAAGCACAACTTATCTAAACCCAAGACCCACCTCAACCAAATCCACCACCACCAACATCAAACCCAAACCAAGGCCAAACCCAAACCCAAACCCAAACTCACTATATCCAACACTACCAAGACCAACCACACATCATCTAAATCTGCAAGTAAACCCAAAACCAAGTACAAACCCGCATCATCTAAAGTCACAATCACTAAGCCTACAAACAAGCTTCAACCTAAATCCACTTCAGTGAATTCTGCCAGACCAAACCTATTACCAGATCATCTACTAGATCAGCAAGTAAAATAGTGGAAAGTCAGGATGGTGGAGACCGAACCAGTAGTAGTAGTGACCCATATGATTCTATAGAAGACAGCCTATATAGGCTTTACCCATTTGAAAGATCAAGTGACTCTGATATTGATGGTGAAACTTCTAAAGCAAGGAAGAGGGATTTGAACTTCAAGCATGCACCGGGGTCTACCTAGAAAAAAGGGAAAGAAAAAGTGTTAGTGGAAGATGATGGAATTGTAGTAGAGAATTCTGATGAGGAGGTAGGTTGGTTACAAGTGTTAGGGAAGAACCATGGTTCACATTATGATGCTTATGATCCAATGTATGATGACTCTGATGGAAAAGACTCTTGGCAATTGGAAGAGTTAAAAACCCCCCAGATACTGAAGATGAATTTAGTGACGAAGAAAGTGATGACATGTTTCCAATATTCTCACAAGGTGCTCGGTTTGGACAGTTGATGCTCCAAGTTGGAATGAAATTTAACACTAAACAAGAATTTATGGAAGCTGTGAGGGACTTTACCATTCAAGAGGGGAGACAAATCAAATTTAGAAGAAATGAAAGCTACAGGGTGAGGGCAGTTTTCAAGTGGAAGAATGAAGAAGTTAAATGTCCATGGGTTGCGTATGCATCTAAGGACCATGAGGAGACATGCTGGAAGTTAAAGACGTTCAATAATGAGCATGTATGTCCTAGGATGAACAAAAACAGGGCAGCAAATAGGAAGTGGCTTGCTCAGAACTTAGTCAGGAAGTTAAGGAAATACCCTAACTTGAAGAGGATATGTGGCCTGGATTTGAACAAGTCCTACTTGACTAGAGCTTTAACAGATGCAAGAAATGCAGTGTATGGTGATGCAGCCACACAGTATGGTAGACTTAGAGACTATGGTGAGACATTGCTTAAGAGCAATCCAGGGTCAACAGTTAAAATTGGAGTGATTCCACAGGTTGAAGGTGACCCAATATTTCAAAGAATGTATATTTGTCTGGATGGTTACAAAAAGGGATTCAAGGCTGGATGTCGACCATTGATTGGTTTAGATGGAGCTTTCTTAAAGACGCATTTCAGGGGACAAATACTTTTAGCTGTGGGACAGGATGCCAACAATCATATATATCCGATTGCTTGAGTGATTGTAGATGTCGAGAATAAGGAGAACTGGAGGTAGTTTCTAGAATTGCTTCTTGAAGACCTTGATGACTATGAACAAGATAAACAGAGCTTTATATCAAACATGCAAAAGGTAATCTAAACTTGAGCTTTATACAACTTGTTTACAAATTTAATTTATTTTAATTATATACTGTATAGTACTTAAGAGTTTTAATTACACTATTATATTTAACTTGTTTTAATTAAGAGTTTGATATTAATATATACTATTATATTCAAAATTAAACGTGATTTATTAACATATCATAAGGACCTGCTCTCCCTCCAGGAAATACTTATACATGCTTGTTTGAAAGCATATATGCTATTTAAATTTTTTATATATCATTTAAACATATATAAATTAGAGTTGAATCATATAGAAGAGTTGAATCATTTGTTTCTGACATATTTAAATAAACATGCTAGAAATTAGTGGAGAGTTATGAGTACTGGCACTTAGTATTGAAATTATGTATTATAGAATACTTAAAGAGTATAAATTCAACTTGTTTCAATTTGAGATGTTTAGTTTTACTGTTAGCATTTTACTAATTACACACATTGTCATAGACCTTGAATACATAGAACATGCAATCTTTTATTTTATCGGGGTTCAATAATAGTTCATTAAAATTATTTCAAGGGTCAACTTGAGTTCATTAAAATTATTTTAGGGGTTAATATAAGGCATGAAAGTTAATTGTTCTTACTATTTGGTTTAGGGGTTGATACCAGCTGTCAAAGAATTGTTGCTTATGGTTCACCACAGGTTTTGAAGTATGGCATTTATGGAAGAATTTTAATAAACAATGGAAGGAGTTGGAGTTGAGAGGAATGTTGTGGGACTATGCTAGGGAAACTACTCGCCATGGGTTTGAACAGAAGATGCTTAGACTAAAGAGGAGAAATGAAGAAGCATGGGCATACTTGGACAAGTGGCCTAAAGAATCATAGACAAGAGTATTTTTCAGTTATGGACCAAAGATGGACAACATTTGTAACAACGGCTATGAGGTATTTAACTCAAGAATCAAGGAGTTCAGAGCGAAGTCAATTATAACACTACTAGAGAAAGTTCGGATGTTTGCAATGAGGTCAATTACCAAAAATAAAGTCAAATTGTCTCACCATATTGGCAAGCTACCCCCAATCCAACAAAGTCGGCTGCAGAAGATCAGGAAAGACTCACAAAAATAGACACTTATAAGGTGTGGAGATGATGACTACCAAAGGTTTGAAATTCACGGCTGGCCTACTAACATGGCAGTTGATTTAAACAAAAGCATCTGCACTTGTAGATTCTGGCAGATAATAGGTCCAACATGATATCTTAATTAACATTTTTAACGTATGGCATTTAAGAGTTATAGATGATGACTAATTAAAATTTGAATCTGTAGGCATGCCGTGTGTCCATGCATGTGCAACAATTTCAAGGATAAATAAAAATCCTGAAGACTTTTGTCATCATTGGTTGATTATGATAGCATATAGGGCTACATACATGTATTCCCTAAATCCAATACCGAGTGAGGAACTGTGGAAAAAATTTGAATACAACAGACCTCAAGCACCTAAAACTAGGAGAAGGCCATGAAACTCTAAGAAGAAAAGGAGAAAGGACGCTCATGAGGAGCCTTCGAGCAGTAACAAGTCTAAAACTGCAACAAAGTTAAAGAGAATCTACAAAGAATTTACTTGTACCTACTGGAGTATTAAAGGACACACTAAAAGAAGCTGTGCTCATAGAAAAGCTGATGATATTGCATGTGCTCTTGCTGCAGCAGTAGTAGTTGTTGTAGCTAAATCCAAATCCCAAGATGGAGCTAATGCAAATGTACCCGATGATACTGCGACAACTGCTGGTATACAAATTGTGGATGCTCCACAGGCTTCGGAGATTGACATCACCCAACCTACTATTTCATAGCCACAAATTATAGAGCAGGTACCATTATATAACACATTAATTAATTACATTTATGAAAATATCATGTGTTTATTCATCATCTATAAAATATTTTTAATTATATGTAGGTTCTTCTACCCCCACCTCCACTCGCAAGGATGGATAAGCTGCCGCATAAAAGAAGAGCAACTCTCGTTGTGGAACCAATGCAAGGAGCTAGTTCTGGGATAGCGGCAAAATTTACGGAATTTATGAAATTTATCCCCACTTCGGGCTTCAAAGAGTCAAGGAAGAAATAGAGATTAAATTATGTTGTCTTTTGTGGATGAATTGATAAATGTAATCCAAAGTTGTGTGTTTTGAGGTTATTTTGTGACTGTTTTGTGGCTGAAATTTGTGTAAGTGGTTGTTTATGCCTTTTGTCATGTCTTGTATAGGGCTTTGTTTTGGAACCTTTTAAATAGCCCTTTTTGTTTTGTGACTGTAATTATGACATTCTAGACATCACTCTTGGTTTATCATGTGTTACAATGGTCATTGTCATGACTATGGTTGACCTATGAAATCAGATTCAAGGTTTATTATTATAACTTATTTTGTATTTTAGAGATTTGGTAGATAAATTACAAGTTAGTCTATTATTGATATTTGCAGATTTGTAATCAGTCTCTTGTTTATTCTTACCATTTTACTTTTATAGGTTTAGTCACAACTTTTAATTTACAGAATCATACCTATTTGTAATATCCTCACTGAATTTCTAGGTTTAGTCAAAACTTACAATTTACAAAACAGATTTGTATTAAAAAAATATAATTGTAGTGATATTAATTCAATTTTATTCATCACTTTCCTACACCCAAGGCATAACCAATAGCTATAACTACAAACAAAACAAGAAAAAAATTCAAAATACTATTCCATACTTTTAAAATCCTAATTTCAGCTTCTATTGCACTAATCTTCCAACCCACGTGCATCTTCCAATACTCAATGCTATTATCAGTTTCATGTTTGCCAGTTATGTCTTCTTCTTCCACGTCATTTGCCCACACAAAAAGTCCACACCATCTATTTCCAGAGGTCTATCACAACAAGAACCACAAAATAAATTATGCATGTATTACAAAAAGAATATGTAAATTCAAGAAGGAAGGAATTCAAGAACTTACATTATAGTTTGGACATCCAAAAAATGGTCTCTCTAGATTTGCTTCTATTCCAGACCAACGAAGAACAGGACGCATTCCACAACCACACCAGTGTTGAACCTTTCTAGATCTAGCTCGATTTGGATTTCTATCCAAACTTCCATGTGAATGAGATCTGTTGCAGCTTCCAGAACCTTGGCTGGTGCTCCTCATCATCTTCTCCAACACCCAAACAACAATATCAAATTGAGAATTTGGCACTTGTTAGGGTTTTATATTCATTAAAAGGGGGGCTAAATTGAGTCTAAAAATTTTTTTTCTATATCAGCAAGGTTTAATAAGGCCACGTGTCGAATCCATGTGTCACTTAACGTTCCAGGTAAGCGTGCCGTTAATGGAGATTCACAGAAGGGCTAACGTGAGTCACTTATTCAAATTTGGGGGTTCAAATTGAGTCAATTAAAATTTCGGGGGTCAAATTGAGTGTGTCTCCAAATTTCAGGGGCCATTTTGAGTATTAACTCGATGATAATCAGAGTGACGCAGTGGAAGGCGAGAGAGAACGTCACTGCGGTAGAATGATGGTGGATGAGATGCTTTGGCAACTTGTTGGGTTGATAACGTTGATAGTAGAATGCTTCATGGAGAATATATATATATTCAAAATTTAGAAATTTTAATTTGAAAATTTAAATGTGAAATTTAATTTCAATGAATTTTTCTGAGTTGGAAAATGTATCTTTTTCGAAAAGGTTTTACGAAAAATGCGTACTAGTGCTTAAGCCGGCAGTACCGGCTCTAGTCTTTTTAGTACTGCGTATTTTGGAGAATTAAATTTATTGTTTTGAAAAGACAAAAATAATTTAGAATCGAAAACCGGGTACTAATCTTAGAGGTTTTGGCCCAAATTAGGCCAAATAGACCTAAAATGCTAACGGGTTAGACCAGGTCCAAATCGAGCCCAAAGCCCAATATATATATATAAGTGAGTTAATGAGCCAAATCAGCTCATTCTCACCCACAAAGAAGTAAGGCACGCTGGTTTGAGAAGAGAGGGAGAAGAAGGCTTGGTACTATTCACATCCATCTTCCTCAAGCCATATTTTGAGCTACGGAGCTCCGATTGACGAGCCGTTTGCAGCCACGCGAAGCTCTTGTCGAACTCTTTGATTCTAGCTAGGCATTGTTGGTAAGAAGTCAAAACTCCAGCCCTAATTTCCTGCCCTAGCTCTTGTGCATTTTTTGTTCTTGTTCTTGAGTGGATTTTTGTGTTTTGTTTGTTTAGGGGTGATCTAGCATTGGAATATTGTTGGATTTTACTCCTAACCTCATTGAGTAAGGTAAAGTTTTACTAAACCTTTGTGTTTAGTTATTTTGTGTATCTTAGGTTTTGATTTTGATATATATATGATGTTAGTTTGAGCTTTGGTGGCTTGTTGGTGAGTTGAAAGCTTGTTGGATTCCAATCTTGGTGCAGTGTGCATTTTAGAGATCGGCCAATGTATGGTTTCGGTCTCCTCTATGTAATATGTAATATCTCTGGACTCTTAGACTAGTGGACCATAGGATAGGATTGAAATTAGATGTTGATAATTATGATGTATGATGACTTTGAGTATATGTAGTATGATGATGGATTATTGATGTTGTGTTAAGGTTGATGGATTATTGATGTTGTGTTGAGATTGGTGTTGTGTGACTATTATGATAATGATGGGTGGTAAGTGATGGATCTATGTATGAGAAATTATTGATGTGTAATGTTGTTGTGAAATGTTTGGGAGCTTAATGATTTGATAATGAAAGTTGAGAATTATTATGGTTGTTGAGAGTTGTTGGTATTGTTGATGATTGATGATGAATTATGAAAATGTTATTAATGAATGAGGAGAATTAGGAGTGTTTATGATGATTTTAGATGTTGGAGAATAATGATTTTGATGGTGTGGAATAGTGTAAATGGGAGGTTATTGATGGTTGAGTTTGAGGAATGAGTGGTATAGACATTTGTGTTGTTTTGGTAGTAACTGGATTGTGAGAAGTTGGTTTTGAAATGAGAGTTCTGGTAAAAGTAAGTTTTTAAGGTTTTTGGTAAAAATAGGTTTTATGCCAACTTTGGCGGATCATATCTTGAGCTTTGATGATCCGGATTTTCGACGGTTTAAAATTTCACAAATGAAATCTCGTTGCAAGTATAGTTTCTAAACCAACTAAAATCCTTTCATACAAAAAATTGTTTGTCACAAGTAATAAATCCCTATAAAAATAAATTGAAGTATTTAACCTCAGGTTGTCTCTCAAGGAATTACAGGGAAGTGTTCTTGTTATTGGTTATGAGATCGTATCTTTTTGGGGTTTCGGATTAAGAGACAAGAAAAATAAATGGCAAGGAAATTCAAATAATAAAGTGGTCTTGGCAAGGTTCAGTGGTCAAGGATCTCTATCCTTATAACTAACCACAACTTGAGAATTGGCAAGGATCAATCCCATTAAATCATCCTCTAACTAGTAAAAGAAAGTCAAATGAGCTATATTAATCCAAGTCCATAAGTCCTAACTCTCCACTAATCCAATTAGTGAGAACTAGAGTCAATGGCTATCAATCATCAAGGAAGAAGGGGGAACAAGCACACTTGGAGAGCGCAGTACAGCGGATAGTTGTATGCTGCGTTCGGGAAGGATGAATCGCTCCCGAAAAGGAATCTATTGATTCTCTCCCAATTGGTTTACTTGGACATTAGTAACTCAAGAGTTCCTAAGTTACCATCCCAAGCCAAGAACATAAAATCCTACTCTAACATCCCTCCAAGCATTTTGTCAAACACTTGGTAGGCACAAAATAAAAGCATAGAAAACTAATAAGGAAAAATAAATCTAAACAACTAATTGCAAGTATCAATGACTAAAAATTAAAGAGAGTAACAATAACCATGGAAAACATAAATTGTATTAATATGGAAATTGAATCTAACATCAAAAGTTCACAAACTAAATGGAAAAATAAATAAATCAACAAGAGAAGATAAAGTAAGATGCTAGAGTGATAGAATGTAGAATAGAAACTAAAATAAAGCAAGATAGAAATCTGAATTGGAGAAGAACTAAATCTAAAAACCTAAAACCTAGAGAGAGGAAAGAGCCTATCTCTCTAGAAACTACATCTAAATCTTAAATTATGAATAATCAGAAGTTGCCCTCAGTCTCTGCTGTCCTCTGGTTCTAGTCTATGTTTCTGGGCCGAAAACTGGGTCCAAACTCAGCCCAAAATCGCCCCCAACATCTTCTGCAAATTCTACACGTGGCGCATGTCACGCGTATGCGTCAGGTACGCATATGCGTCGATGGTCTTCTGCGCGTGTCACGCGTTCGTGGCAAGTACGCGTCCGCATCGCTATAGGAGGCGCCAAGCTGCGGGTATGCATCAGGTACGCGTGTGCGTCGATTCTCGCTGGTCTGCTCCTTAGTTTCTTGTATTCCTTCCATTTTTACAAGCTTTCTTTCCATCCTCTGAGCCATTCCTGCCCTATAAAGCCTGAAAGTACTTAACACACGGATCACGGCATTGAATGGTATGAAGGGGAATTAAAAATAGCAAATTTAAGGGCTTAGGAAGCAAGTTTTCAACCATAGAACAGAATTGGGAAAGATTTGTAAAACCATGCAAATTGTATGAATAAGTATGCAAAGAATTGATAAGGACCAATCAATTTAGCACAAGATAAACCATAAAATAGTGATTTATCAATCTCTCCACACTTAAACATTAGCATATCATCATGCTAAGCTCAAGGAGATCAAAAGAATGAATGGAAAAAAGTAAGACTCCTGCAATGCAACCTATCTAGATGCGGGCTACCTACATGCATCATGCTATTATAATAACTATCTATCTATATATATATAAGCATACATGTGGTCAAAGTGAGTCAAATTTCTAAGAAATCATATATGCACAATCAAGGACTAAGTCAATCATATCAAAGCATATTCACAATTGAGTTGAGTTAATCAAAAGAGTTCACAAACTTTCAAGACAAGCAATGATCAAATATGGACATATGGAAATGAGCAATTGAACCCTCACTGGATTTGTATATGCACTCTAATCACTCAAGTGTTTGGGGTTAATCCACTCTAGTCTCTTCTAATCATGCTTTCAAAGAAAACTTTGTTCTTCATCTAACTAATCAACAATTATCAAGTGTACACATGCAAATATCATGAGGGCTTTTCAAGGTTGTAATGTGGCTAAGGTAAGGGTGAGGATATATGTATGGCCAAGTGGGCTATCATATGAATCTTTGACTAACTTAAGTTCTCACCTAACACATATAGACACTCTATATAATTCTAAAATCATGCCTAGCTATCCAAAATCTCACTTTTGTATATTTCACATACTCGTATCTTAATTTTCATTCCATCACATATGCATTGATCTTTTTATTGAACTTAACATTGGGGTGATTTTGTCCCATATTCATTTATTTCTTTTTTTTTTTGTAAATATGAAAACATAGTAAATCAATGCATATGATTTTTATAATTCCACATGAGTAACACTCAAATTCTCAACATTTGTCAATAAAAACAGTACACATTCTCATAAACCAAAGTTCCCACATTTCCCCATACTTAATTGACACACAATTTCTATCTTAAGCTAACCAAAGATTCAAATGGGACAATTAATTATTTTTCCACTTAAGGCTAGTGATGTGGTGATATAAAGAATAATTGGGGGTTAAAAAGGCTCAAAGTGGTAAACAAAGGCAAATGAGATGGTAGGTTATTTGGGATAAGTGAGCTAATATCAAATGATGGCCTCAATCACATATATGCATGAACATACACTAAATAATGGACATATAGAATGGAACACTAAAGATTGCAATCATAGAGAAGAAAACACACGAGAATAAAAACCATGGTTAAATAATGTAACCATGCAATTAAGCTCAAAACTTACGGGTTGTGTGTTCTCAGCTCAAATACCATATTCCAAACTATATCATGCAAGTTTCAAAAAGTTTTAACTCAAATCTATGTGAATCTTAATGCCCTTTCTAAAAAAATGTATTTCTTGAAATTTTCAACAAATTGACCAACATTTATTATTATATATATACTAAACGAAATATTGTGATTATGGAAAGCTAAAAGTTTTTAGTTTACTCCCTATTTTCAATCACACCAAATTCTCATATGCAAAAGAGTAAACTAAGCTCAATAATCCACATTTTTTCAAATCACAACTAATAAACTAGAAGTGCGATTTAAGCTAAATATCTAAGATATATTCAAGTCCAGAGTGCAAAATGCAACCAAGTAAAAATAAATAAAAGTACAATAAAATAAGAATCTGGAAGTACTAAAAGAAATATAAAACAAAATAAAGCAAAATACAAAATAAAGCAAAATAGAATAAAGGTCTGAAATGGTTCACCAAAATATAGACCACCGGAGACAACGACCTCCCCACACTTAAATCACAGCATCGATGCTACTGCTCGGGCTCAGAATGGGGGTCAATGGTCGCATCTGGCTGCTGGGTCTCAGGCTATGGCTCCTCAGGGGGCTGCTGCACCTCCAGGGCGGCCTGTGTTTGTGGAGGTGCCTCCGACTGAGGTGGCTCCTCCTCATGGTCCTCATCGTCGGATGCGGAAGAGTCGGGAAGAGGGGGTAACACAACGCCCAGTGCCACAAACATCTGATCCACTCTATCAAGGCGTCGCATGATGCGGCGCTCACTACGCTCCATGAAGCGGAAGAGACGTTGTACCACTAGATATGTCGGCTGTGGTGTTGGTGGTGCTAAAGGTGCTGCTGGTGCTGAGGGTACTGCTGCAGCTGAGGAAGAAGAAGGTCCCGCTGCTGTCGCTGCTCTGGCTCGGGCTCTAGATGGACGCCGGGATGGAGGCTTCTCGTTCACCCATGACCACCACGGAATAACGTCCTCCTTGTCGTCGTCGTCTGGGGGTAGTGGTGACACGTCATCCTCTTTCCAAGGAACACCGGCTAGCTCAGCCATCCTAGTGACCAAAGTGGGGAATGGGAGTATGCCACGAATATGTGCGCGCCACATGTACCTCCTGATCAATCGGGGGAAGTAAATCTCCTTCCCTTCCATAACACATCCGATCAGGACAAGCATGTCCATCAGAATCTCAGTAAAATGTGTGGTAGACATGACATAGGTGGCAAAGATCTGCTGCCATGTCCTAGCCTCTCTCGATAGATGAGCAAACAGCATCCCCTTGGGTTTTTTATTATCAGCATCCATCACCCAAGGGGCATCCGGGGTGGCAATAACACATCTCAGCCTCATAATCAAAAGTCATACAATGTATCGCTATCTCCGCCTGCTCATAGGCATCTGTGGCACCGGTCTTAGGTAGGCAGTGGAGAGCATCCTCAATAGCAGCCTCGGTAACCAATATCTGTCTGCCTCGCAGGTAAACCGAGTTAAGGGTTGCTCTAAAGAAATTACAGTAAAATTCTTTGACCCATGATGTGTTTATCTTGCCCAGCTCCCTATCAACAAAGCCTAGACCCAACCCCTGAATACGAGCCTCAATGGAGCGTCAAGTCAGCAGGGATGGCCAGTTTCTTCTCTATGTTAAGGTTCTTCTTCCGATAGGTCGGGAAGCGGAGCTCACAATATAGGTTGAGAAACATGTCTGTATAGGTGGCAGGTAGCTGTTGGTTCTCTTTGTCCTTTTCATTAAGTGGGTTCTTAGCATAATTGGCGTAAGGAGAAAGAGTGGAGGCTTGAGGTTTTTTCCTCTTTCTGGAGGTAACCTTGGCTTTCTCTCTGTCAGCCATCCTGAAAAACAGATATAACAGGATATAAACAAATAAGCCAAGTAAAAGAAGAGAAAGCAAGGATTGACATATTCAGAAAATAAGAGGATTAACATGTAATCATGAAGTGAGTGAAAAAAGATGAAAACTTAGAATGCAAGCAGCAAGAATCAGAATTCAAATCAAAACCAAAACCCAATAATTCACTAAATGTTCAATAATTGGTATAGAAAGGGTGAAATATGCACTTTGTGTGACCAAAAGCGAGTCAGAGCAGTTTTGAAAGAAGAGGGTCACACAAGTGGAATGCACAGTTATTCAATCAATTATTGCAAATGAATGAACCATAGTCAAGAAAAATGCAGGTTAAGAACAAATGGTAAGCTTAGTAAGAGTCGAAAGGCATTCGATTAACTTGAAAGGTGAAAGCACAAGAAGGTTCAAATTGAGGCATTAGGTGGGAAACTATTTGTCACAGAAAACCGCCAAATAGTTCCTCACTAACCTTTTTCTAATGCATATCAATGGGAACCAACATAAACTCGGATATGCTAACCAAATCAACTTAGGAATTGAGCTCGGTGTAATGATAAGTAAATCTCAAATAAAAAGTGCCAAGTTCAAAGCCTAGGGTACAAATGGAAGAACAAAACCATTTTTAGAAATTTGGGCAGCATTCTGGTAGTAAATTAGATGTTCCCAGATGGCGAACAGCACAAGATACAAGTATATGAATAAAAAAATTGCAACAACATAAGAAAGCATGGATTGCATATATACAAGCAACAACAAACACAATCTAACAATTAAAGTTCAGTAAGGCAGCATTGAAAAAAATAGCATAGCAGTAGCAATATGTAGACAACACCACACCAGTATCACTCATCAAACAAGCAATTTGCATTCAGCCATGTTGGATAAACATGAACGGAGAAATTATCAGGCCTAAAATCCTCTAACCACAACCTAGCTACCTAACCACCTAGGATCAACTAAAACATGCATATCTAACTAACCTAGAAGAACAAAATTAAAGAACTAGGCTAACTAACAGAATCAGTAGCAGAAAAGTAAAACAGAGCATGAGGTATGAGGTAGGGAACCTGGAAGGCAGAGGTAGAATTAAAAGGAAAACTGGGAAATGGGAGAAGTGGAAGGGTTGTAATGCCGCCCAGGAATGGTGGCGGCGGTGGTTCGCGGCAGAGCAGAGGGTGGCACAGGCAGGAGTGCCGAACAGAAAAGCAGAGCAGAGGTGCCGAATGAGCACGAAACAGAGCGCAAGGCGGAGATGAAGGGTCGCGACTGGGGGAAACAGATAGGGGTTGGTGGTTATGGGTGTAGGCCGCCGGTGACAATGGGGGGTCGGCGAAGGGAGACTGAGAAGAGAAGAGGGGGGAGAATAAGAGAATAGGGCGGCGACGGTGACTCGCCGGACGGTGGTGGGTGACATAGAGCTTGGGGTGGCAATGGGGGTTCTGAGAGAAGGAGAGGGGACGTTGGGGAAGGAGGCAACAAAATGAGGGACGTGGCTGCGCTAGGGCTCGCGTCCCTGGGGTTAAGGTATTTTAAATCCACGCGTACGCAGCCTGTACGCGTGCGCGTGGGTAGAGGCGAAGGAAGGGGGCGCGTACGCGTCGGGTGAATTCGTGCTAAACGCATGATTCCATCGCCATTTTCGCGCAACTCTCTGTTCAGATTGAAGGGGACAAAATGTACGTGCGACGCGGTCGCGCCAAGCACGCTGACGTGTGGTGTGCCAATAATTGCAAATGATGTGTACGCGTTGGTCTAATTGTTCCTTGAGCACACTAGCCGCACGATTCTAGCACAACTCTCTGTCTGTTAGATGGGAGAGCAAAATTTCCATCGACACTCACGCGTCGCGCACGCGCACGCATGGGTTGCCGCATTTTTTTTTTTTGCAAAATAAAAGTAATTATGCAGAACTGGAAATTAAAACTGACAGGAATAAATTAAAACTTAATAAAAAGGAGGATCATACCATGGTGGGTTGTCTCCCACCTAGCACTTTTAGTTATTGTCCTTAAGTTGGACATTTGATGAGCTCTTTGTCATGGTGGCTTGTGCTTGAACTCATCCAGGAATCCCCACCAATGTTTGTAATTCCAATAGCCTCCGGGATACCAAACTAGGCACATAAGGCCTTCAAGCAAGTTAAAGCAAGTAACAAGGCCCCAAGAATGTTGATTGTTGGAATGAATTCTGGGATCCCAAACCTTGCTTTTGCACCCGTCTTTTCGTTGATCATCATTGTTCCAACCGGGTGGCAAGCGAATTGAATTCTCACTGAAGCGTCCAAACAACTTCCTAGACCCATTCAATCGAGCTCTACACCAACCTTTGCATTTAGACCTTGAACTTTCAACCATAATGAACCTAGGCTTGTGTTGCCAACCACTAACCATCTCTCTTTTACTCTTAAAGCCACAAAGAGCTCTCAGTTGCCCATCTGTCTCAAGCAAACCATATTCAAGTGGGATTATAAAGCTTAGAGATAAGAGGTTTACCCATTTGAATGAAAGGATGGATGGTGATGGCTTGGGGAGAGGTGTTTCCAATGGCTTTACAAGCTCCACTCCCTTGTGCTCTTTTTTGAATTCTTCTACCTCCTTGCAAACCTCTTCAACTTCAACTGCACCCTGATCAAAATCTTCTAATTCTTCCCCGTCACTCAAGTCATAAGTTGGAGGTTGAGAAAAGTCTACCTCCACATCATTTTTAGATTCACTTGGAGAAGGTTCTTCAAGCTCAAGGGGTTCAATTGCGGATGCAAGTTCATCACTAGGAGGGATTGATTCATGATCATCATCACCAAGGGAACTTGCCTCTTGATCTATTCCATCCAATTCTTCATAAGGAACATGCCTTGGAGGTTGTACACTATCCTCCTCAACATCAATTTCAAGCTTATTGGAGGAATACTCTACAACTCTAGATTCCCATGGAGGTTTGGCATCTCCTAAGTCTTCAACCACTTCCTCTTCTTTGATAATTTCGGCCTTCTCCACTTTCTCTAATACAAAATCAAACTCATCCTTGATGTCACTTAGTGTAGAGTTGTCTTCAATGATGGAGCTTCCCTCTTGTTCAACCTTCACTAATTCGTCAACTACTTCATCTTCAAGGGTCTCTCCTACCTCCACCTTTTGGACCTCGTCTTGCTTCTCTTGAAATATGTGTGCGTGAAACTGATCCATTACGTCCCTAAGACGATCCCTTCTCTCTTGTTCCATGTCAATAGCATAATTGGGATCATCTTGCTCTTGGATTGATGGATACCTATGGGATATAAGGGCTTGGAGAGTAGAGGTGAGACCAATGAGAGTAGAGGTAAGTGTGGTTTGAAGCTTTCTTTGGCCTTGGTGAATAACATTAAAGGTATCATTTATGGGAGCTTGGGGTGGATAGGAGGGTTCATTTGTTGGGAGAAAGGGGTCATGATAGGAAGGTGGTTCATCTTGATAAGGATATGGAGATTGTGTATATTGAGGTGGTGGTTCTTGGGGGTAATTGTGTTGGAATGTGGGTGGTTCTATGTATGGTTCATAAGGTGGTTGGGTAGGCGGATATGGATTTGGGTCATATGGAGGCGAATGGTGGAAAAGGGCTTGTGAGTATGGTGGTTCATAACTATGTTAAGGAGGGGGTTCATAGGCATATGGTGGGACTTGTTGGTAATCAAAAGGGTGCTCACCATAGCCATTATCTTGGTATGCCTCTTGGAATGACTCTTGGTCATAGTATGTTGGTGGAGGTTGTTGCCAAGAGGGTTGATCAAATCCTTGTGACTCCTCCCATCTTTGATTTTTTCATCCTTGATGCATGTTCTCATTGTAATCTCCATTTTCTACAACATAATTAGAACCAAACTAATAGCCAAAGTTGTGAGAATTCATAGTAGTAAGAGAAAATAAAAACAAAACTAATAAAAATAAGCAACAAAGTCCTAAAACTAACAAAAACTAGCAAACAAGAAAAAAGCAAATATTTACACTAACTAATAATAAGGCACACGTTTGCAATTCCCCGACAACGGTGCCATTTTGATGATCCAGATTTTTTACGGTTTAGAATTTCACAAATGAAATCTTGTTGCAAGTATAGTTTCTAAACCAACTAAAATTCTTTCATACAAAAAATTGTTTGTCACAAGTAACAACCCCTATAAAAATAAACCGAAGTATTTAACCTCAGGTCGTCTCTCAAGGAACTGTAGGGAAGAGTTCTTGTTATTGGTTATGAGATCGTATCTTTTTGGGGTTTTGGATTAAGAGACAAGAAAAATGAATGGCAACGAAATTCAAATGATAAAGTGGTCTTGGCAAGGTTCGGTGGTCAAGGATCTCTATCCTTATCACTAATCACAACATGAGAATTGGCAAGGATCAATCCCATTAAATCATCCTCTAACTAGTAAAGGAAAGTCAAATGAGCTATATCAATCCAAGTTCATAAGTCCTAACTCTCCACTAATCCAATTAGTGAGAACTAGAATCAATGGCTACCAATCATCAAGCTTTCCATGTGCGCATAACCCAATATGGTACACCACGTCCTACAAGGTGATAGTGCACTCACTCCATGACAGGTGAAAAGTGTGGGTCTCAGGACATCATCACTCCACAAATGTCGTGATCAGGGAGTTGTCAAACACAAAGCCCCTAAGTGGCACCATGTCGCTGAAGCCAACCTCCCTCAAATAGGGAACAATGGCGTCCGATGGTGTAAATGTGTGACTCACTTACCTCGGAAGAAGGAGGTGAGGCCTCTGATAAAAAATATGGATAAGAAATCTATAAAGCTATACCACTATCCAAATTTAACAAAATTAATAAACTTATAAACGTTAACATAATCATTTAATAATAATAACTAGAAATATTTATTTAATAAATTAATTTCAATAAAAATATTTATTTAAATAATTAATAACTAAATTAGTTAACATCGCATTAATATATTAATTTAAATAAAGACACTTACTTAAATAATTAATAACAAAATTAAATAAACATATACATAATAACTTAATTTAAATAAAAACAAAATTAAATTAACATTTATCTAACAAATTAATTTCACTAATACCTAAAATCACACCCTACTAGTTAATCCTTGCTAACAATACATTCATTCACCTAACATATATTGTATATTAGTTCTATAAAAGTACTCTAACTATGGCTACACATACATGCTCTAACATAAACATAAAAAAAAAAAACAAGACTAGCTTCGAAGTCGGCTGCCCCAGCGATGTGCCATGTCTCGTTCAGTCAGTTGATGTTCGCATCACGTGTATCTGCATGTGCCATAATTCGATAATATGATTAGAAAATGGTAAAAATTAAAGAAGAGCTGAAAAAATGGGACAAATGTCTATCCAAAAAGCGTTGTAAGCGAATTATTTATATAGCCGCATTCTCACTTATCTCGTTTATAGTGTAAACGAAATAAGAATACACATATCTTGTTTACACTGTAAACGAAATAAGAGATATGATGGATTTTCGTAAATAAAATATTTTTTATTTCAAAAAAAAAAAAACCTCACACAGGTCTATGTCTAGTCATCATGTAATCTTGTTTATACCGGATAAAATAAGGAAAGGCTGTGGTGAGGGATAGATGTCGTGCTTCCGCTTAGTTGACACCCTTTTTTAAGTTTTAACGACAGAAAAAGCCCTGACATAAGGCAGTCACATATGAGTAAATAATCTCACTGAAAACATGATTCCTAAAGTTCAATAATATCGTTTGACCCAAGTTATACATGATACATTGCACATGCGAAGTGAATAAAAGACACAAGATTTGTTATATTATATATGTATATTTAGCTTATAGATGGTCCCTAATCTAACATTCTAACCCATTTAATTTCATGTTGAGTGGAGAACATCTCAGCATACTTCGACGACAGGGTATCATTAACAACGACTTATGAATCTTCGCATTTCAAAAGGATGAACCAAGCAAACTATACCTCAATGATACTAATCCATCGGGCAGATTACCACAAATATCCAGTAATAAAGTTTCACTATTTAGTGCGATATAACGAGTACCATATGCCATCCTCAAATTTCTGAAATATCAGTGACATAGCATTCCACTGAAATTCTAATAGGATTCAATTAAGTTTAGATTTTCACTCATTCGATACAAGAAATCCCCATCTCCGAAACTCATCATTTTGGATCAAAATGACAGCTAAGGGTTCCCGAATGAAAACTAATTTAACAGCAAATCTCCAAAAACATTTTCAAGTGCTAATAAGAAAGCATCTGTTGGAGTAGACAGTCATAGAAACATATCCCCAAAGACATTGCCGGTAGAGTAACTTCCATAATATTAAGTCTTGACAAATACATGAACAAAAACAGACAACAGATGTACACGAATTATATCTAGGGTTTGCGAGGTGGGGGTGGTGAACTGCTGCTGCTGCTGTTGCTACTGCCTCTTCCTCTCAAAGGCCTACAAATTATAGAAAACAAAATGATAGTAATGTCGGTATAGAGATCTAAAAATGAAGTCAAAATGGGATGTAACCTGCTAAACTTAGAAGATGCATAAATTGACCATTATTATCGTTATCATCAAGGCAGAAACTATTGGGGACTCAAATACAGTATGGAAACATCGCCAAAATATCTGTGGTGCCCAATATCCATTGCACAAAAGATATAAAAATGGTCCACGAACACTGATAAGATAACCAATTATACTTCTGCACCCACTCAATATTGCAACCATGTGGCATGTGTGAACCATACAAGCAGGGTAGCAAATTTAAAGGCTTATATAAAGTAAGAACAAATACTTCACTTTGCTAAATTCAACAGAAAATCTACCACATAATTTATCAGCCAAAAAAAGTTGGGTTATGCTACTTGTATACCAAAATTAGCCACCAGTATAAAATACATGTTAGAATACAAATACACATTGAAAATAAATTAAACTACAGATGTATTTATATACCAAATACATTGGTGGCTGATTTTAGTAGCTGATTTTGGTGTACAAATAGCATTTTCCAAAAAAGTTTATACTATTTCAGTTTTAGACCATATAAATATATTATCAAAATTGAAGATGAGGGGTGAATGCCAGGAATAGAAAAAACTTTAAAAGTTACCGAAAGAAAGATAAGAAATAAATAAATAAAAAAATGAACTTCTGGAAAAAGTCGAACAGGGGGGGGATTTTGGCATACTGTACATTACCTTCTTGGGCTGCGACTGCGACTCTTCGATCTCCGGGATACCTATTTAGGTTATGAAGGATTTAGCCATATACAATACAAGAAAAATAAATAAATAACATCATCCAAATTAAAAAATAGGAACAGACCTTCCGTGGACTTGGCGAGTCAGAGTAGGATGAAGACCTCCCACGTCTTACAGGTGGTCGACCTCTGTTGAAAAGTAAATTTTTAAGGATTTGACATTTTTAAAGTGGTAGCCTTCATACATTCAAAAGCTCATTGGTACCCAGGCCTTTTTTAAGGCTTCTATCCAAATAATATAATGCAATAAAAAAACTAAAGGAACTGCATCAACAGGCCATAACATGGGTAGCAAAAGAGTAATGACTCATTCCAGTGAACCAAGATATGCTGTAAAATTACCTTCGAGGTGAGAATGATCTTGAGCGTGAGCGTCTACGTATTGGAGAGCGACTGCGCCTACGACTTATTGGAGACCTTCTAGGAGGACTACGAGCTCGTCTAGGCGGTGAACTGGATGAAAATGTTTATTTGTTCAATTGGTGAGAGACAGCATGCATGATTAAATGCAAAGCGTAATCAAGATAAAGTAATGACAAAAGGTTACCGGCGCCTTAGAGGAGGAGGGGAACGTCTACGACCTGGACTTCCCCGCAACCTTCTTGGCGAGACCCTGCAAATATGCTAATTATGAGTATACCTGACAAAGGAAACTGTAAATCAAAACAGTTAACAGTTACACATGAACCTTGCAGGGGATCTAAGACGCCTAGGTGGAGATGGAGAACGGCCTCTCCCAGGGGATATAGGCCTCCTCCTAGGAGGTGTGTCTCCACGACGATGAGGAGAGTCTAATCGACGGCGAATTGGAGAATCTGCACGACGGCGAATTGGAGAATCTGGTCGTCTTGGAGATCCAACTCTTCGAGGCACAGGAGATCTTCTTCGTGGCGAGGGAGGAGGTTTTCTCCGAGGAGCTGGTGTCATTAATTTACAGTTACTATTTGTCCAGACCCAAAAACCAAAAACAAAAAGAACAAAAAGCAGAAGACTATGCCAAAACATCAGGTATATACATTCTCTTGGCCGCTTTGTCCCGTCCTTTTCAACATCTGCACTAGCATTATCAGTCCTAGGGCCATCTCTCTTCAGAGCAACAGCAGCAGCTTTTGGTGGTGAAGAAACTTTCTGTCTAGGAGGTAGTGTAAATCTTGCCTTAACAACATTCCCATCTATTTGGGCCTGCATTATAAAAATCAAATCTATCAACTTCCAATGCAAACATCATCCAGAAGGGTTGATTATAGAAGCTAATCCTACTCAGTCCAGAGACACATACACCATCCATGTGCAATAAAGCTTGTTCAGCATCTGCTCTTGTCTTAAACTGCACATATCCATATCCTTTTGGAAGATTAACCTGGAAATGAGACGAGAGTGAAATTAATTGTAATAATAATCCCCTAAGCCTGTCATAACAATGTAAAATCAAACTTACAGTTCGGTCCATTGCCAACTCCACACTTACAACCTCACCAAAGTTACCTGAAAAGGTAATGCATGATGGTTAGATCACTAGAATGTTTCATAAAATTTCAATTATTCAAATAATAAATAGCAGCAAACATGTTACATTTACCAGTTCCTAAGTGTTGTGAAGTAACAGTTTAGCCATAAATAGGAAACAGAACAAATAGAGCTATATTAGGTTTAATTCTCGATGCTCATTGCACCAAGAAAAGATATTTCTTACATTGTCATTGCATCAATGCCATTTACATGCAAATTACAACTAAGAACTTCATCAAACAATTTGACAACCATGACGGTTTTAACATAGCACCTATGCTATTGCAATCACAATGTTAAAGAAACTAGAAGTTAGAAAGAATTGAACATACTGAAAATTTCTTTCAAATGGAAAAAAGGCCCGTGAAATGATGAGTTCTCTACTCGAAAAGAGGACGCTGAGTTGGATTTTAAAATTACGATGTTACCATCAAAATAAAAATGAAAACATAAACACATCATTAAGAATCTAATAATATGTGATCCAAATCCATTAAAAGAAATTCGAAAACTAGAACAAGCAACCTGCACTAAAAGTTATTTTGAAAAAGTTAATTCATAATCTAAATCAATAATAAGAACTCTAAGTACTAACTAGAAATCTTTCACACATGACTTTGTTAAAGACTCAATAAACTGTCAATACCTAACACCACAAAACTGTCTCACTACAGTGTTCTACTACTGTACTAGTTATATCTTTCTGAAATCCATGATATACCACATCATATGCCTATGAGATACAACATATATAAAAATGCACTAGATTGAAAGAGAACATGATGACATATTCATATTAATCAAAACAAAATATTTATATCACAAAGGAAGTAGGACCAATAACGAAAACCAAGTCTTCTATCACTAGGTTGATCAAAAGAAACAGTAGAATCATATAAAGCAGTATACTTGGAAAAAGGAAGAAGATTTACCTTGGAGGAGGAGAAGCTCTTCTAGACTGAGGAGGAGGAGATCGACCTCGCCTGGCTGCTTCAGGGGAGCTACAAGCAAAAAAGATTAAAAAAAAATGGAACTCTGTCTAGTTCACAAGTAAAGCGGCAATATTGTTGGCTATGAATTGAAGGAAAATGGCAATGAATGAAAGGGAAATACAAGGTAGAAACAATGAAATAGGAGAACACAGAAGTGAAACTAATAAAGGGTCAACTGCATTCAATATTTCAATTATTGTATGTCATCAGGGAATTTGCGTATCAGCTTCTTTCACAGTCAAGGCACAAACTCACGAAACAGAGACAGAAAGGATAATCTAAAAGATTATCAAGCCAATCCTCCGTAGAATCACCACTAAATGTAAAACCTATCCCCGCAATAAAAATTACATCAAGACGTATGTTGAGAAGAGAATTTTGGCAACTCAATAAGAATCCACCAGACCCTTTTGTTAACTTAAGGCACAGATATAAACCACTTGACCTGAGGCACTAGTTTTTTTGTCTGTTTGAGATCAAAGCATCGGTCCCTTTTTGTACGTTTGGGAATGTAAGCCATAAGGGGCACCGCAACAAAATTAAAAAAAAAAAATGTCAAGAAACCTCCAAAACATTACACCATTAAGTAAAGAATGTGTAGCTTTTTAAACAACAGTATTTCAAAGGGGGAAAAAATGATCTTTGCAAATAACTTTCAATTTCAATCCTCAATTTTCACCTTCATTTTATAAAACATTAGCAACTAACCCAAAACCTTGGTCAATTCCCACATTTTCAGCATCCAGTTCCCCGATGTTCTATTTGGAGGGAAAAAAACCAACATCCAACAGACACACAAATAACAAGAAAAGAGAAGTCCAACTGAAGCTCCATTTTTTCCTCCCTCTCTCTTCAACTACAACTACGAAGTTACAGATGTCGCATAAACCGATGAAGAAACGGGGAAATTGTGAAATCGGTAAGCGTACCTTCTTCGGCGCTGAGGGGGAGGGCTTCGGCTTCGGCTTCGGGAGGAGCGAGACGGGGAGGAGGAGGAGGAAGAGAAGGATCTGGAGCGAGAAGGAGAACGGGATCGAGAGAGGGAGCGAGAGCGGGAGGAAGAGCGAGAATCTGAAGGGGAAGAGGAACGGGAGCGGGAGGAGGAGCCGGAGCCCGAGGGCGGAGAGCGATGGCCTCGCCCCGGTTTCGCCATTGCTAGGGCACACAGAAGAACAAGCGGGAGAGAGAGAAATGGAGAGAAGACGGAACCCTGGATAAACCCTAGCTCCTCGTCGGGCTAGCACGATAGCAGTGACTGAATTTAACCGTGTGATTATTTGAGTGGAAAAAGTGAGAAACGAATCAAGGATAAGGGCTAATTGGATATCAGTTATTACCCGAATACCCGCTTTGCTTATCGGGTCCCAACCGGGTATGTCCGAATTATAAAGGCTGTCCATTTTAATCATTATTTTTTTTAGAGTTGCTATTTTTTATTTTTTTCATTTAAGTTTATTTAAGTAGGATCAACACCAACAAAAATCACTCTCATTAAAAGAGTATAATTATAGGTACATTTTTTTCTTCTTCCCACGCTTATTTACGCATGGAACTTCTTCCTCTTCTTATCACGCTCGTTTACGCACGGAGCGTCTTCTTTTTCTTCTTCGCCTTCTTCTTAGTGTTTCTCCTCCTCCTCGTTCTTTTTTGCGTTCCTGCCTCATTCTTTTGTTGTTGCTGCTGTATTTTTTTCTTTCTTTTCCTCCTTTTCTCCCTGGTGAAGAAGCAGTAGAAGGTGAAGAAGAGTTTTTAATTGTGCATAACAGAAATAAACCGAAATTATATTCAAAATATAAACCAAAATTATATTCAGAATGAATCGAAATTATATTCAAAATGAACTGAAAATTAAATTCAGAATGAAAACTGATACGCGAAAACTTGTCTCACTACAAATTTCCTACCGGTAAGTGCACCGGATTATCGTCAAGTAAAACTCACTATAGAGTGAGGTCGAATCCCACAGGGATTGGTTGGTTGATCAACGTTAATTGGAGAATTGTTCTAGTTGAACGAAATCAAATTTGAAGTGAGGAGTGCAGAATGTAAATTGGCGGAAAACTTAAATTGCAAGAAACGTAAATGACTGATGCACCACTATTTCGTGGTATATCTTGTGCTTAATTGAGTGGATTTTATCTACTATTCTCACACTTATTCATGTAAACTGCATGTTTTACATTTTCCTTCCTGATTTTGTACTATGATTGAAAACATATTTCTTTGGTCATAATTTAGCTAATTTTAATCCTCTCTTATTACCATTCGATGTCATGATATGTGTGTTAAGTGTTTTTAGAGATTACAGGACAGGAATGGCTTAGAGGATGGAAAGAAAGCATGCAAAAGTGGAAGGAATACAAGAAGCTGAAGGAACTGCAAAGCTGTCAGTCCTGACCTCTTCGCACTCAATCGATCATAACTTGAGCTACAGAGGTCCAAATGAGGCGGTTTCAGTTGCTTTGGAAAGCTAACATCCGGGGCTTCGCAACGATATACAATTTGCCATAGTCAATCTGGTGTTTAGGGATGCGCACGCGCAAAACACGCGTACGCATGGATTGTGCGAAAGTTCAGCGACGCGTATGCGTGCATGACGCATACACGCGCATGAGCCACGTGCTGTACGTATCGGAAATCGCCCCCAGCGATTTTTGGGCTATTTTTGACCCAGTTTTCGGCTCAAAAAATATAGATTAGAGGCTGTAGAGTGGAGGAATGAAGGAGACACTTCTCATAATTCACAATTTAGGTTTTAGATGTAGTTTCTAGAGAGAGAGACTCTCTCCTCTCTCTAGGTTTTAGGTTTTGGGTTTATTTCTTCTCTAATTCAGATTTCTATGTTGCTTTAATTTAGTTTCTCTTCTACTCTTATCTATTCTAGCACTTTAGTTTCTCTTCTCTTGGAGGTTTATTTATTTATTCACTTTAGTTTATGAATTCTCATGTTAGATTTGATTTTCTATTTAATGCAATTTGAGGTATTTCATACTTATGATTGTTCTCTTCAATTTATGTTATTGATGCTTCCAATTGGTTGTTTGGATTTCATTATCTCTTATTACTTTTCTAAGCTTTTATTTTGTGCCCACCAAGTGTTTGATAGAATGCTTGGAGGGATGTTAGAGTAGGATTTTATGTTCTTGACTTGGGATGGTAACTTGGAACTCTTGAGTTACTAATGCCCAAGTAATTGATGATTGATAGCCATTGACTCTAGTTCTCACTAATTGAATTGGTGGAGAGTTAGGACTTATGGACTTGGATTGATATAGCTCATTTAACTTTCCTTTACTACTAGTTAGAGGATGATTTAATGAGATTGATCCTTACGAATTCTCATGTTGTGGTTAGTGATAAGGATAGAGATCCTTGACCACCAAACCTTGCCAAGACCCCTTTATCATTTGATTTTTCATTACCATTTACTTTTTCTTGTTCTCTTAATCTGAAAACTCCAAAAATATACCTTTGCATAACCAATTATAAGAACACCTCCCTGCAATTCCATGAGAGACGACCCGAGGTTTAAATACTTCGGTTATTAGATTTATTAGGGGTTTGTTACTTGTGACAACCAAACTTTTGTATGAAATGATTATTGTTGGTTTATAAACTATACTAGCAACGTGATTTCAATTGTGAAATTCTAGACCACGCAAAAGTCCGTTCATCAATGACTGAATGTAAATGACTAAATTTAAATGGCGGAAAGTAAATTGTAGGAAATTAAAGTGCAGAAGCTTAAATTGCAAGAAATTAAATGGGAATAGGGATTGTTAAGCATAGATGTAAAGTGCAGAATTAAAAGAATGGGTAAGATCAGAGAGGGGGAGCTCATTGGGGTCAGGAGATGTGATAATTCTCCGGATCAAATTCATGTTCATCTCTTCCTCAATCAATACATTCATTGATCTCCTTCGTAATCTTAAGTGATTAAATCCCAATTCCTTGGCAATCTAATCTCTCTAAACATGAACAATTGCCCAATTCTTTGATTTAAGTGCTCATGAGAAGAGATGAAGTATGGTCACTGATTATACCACACATATTCATAGATCAAAGTATTGGTAGGATTACATATCACTATCTCCATCCAAACCCCAATCTAATCCAATGTGAGAATGCATTTCTAGCATAATCTCCTCATTCTTCTTCCAAGGTTCAGAGGAGATCCAATTATGAATAGCTTCTTTTCCAGGATAGCTATCCAATTGGATGAAGACCGAAAGCTTTCTAGCAAATTCAAGAGAAAAGAAAGAAGAAGAAGAATGAAAATATTGATCCATTGAATTACACAGAGCTCCCTAACCTAATGAAGGAGGGTTTAGTTCATCATAGCTCAATTCAAATTACAAGAAAAGAAAAAGTGCAGAAAGCAGAGAAGAGAAGTACAGAGTGGAATTTCCCACTTGGGTTTCTCACTGTCCAACCCCTTCTAACTTAAATTCTAAGCTATTTATACACTTTCTTCAATTGATTTTCAGGTCATCTGGATTGGGCGTTTGGCCTTTGTTGGAATTGATTTAGCTGGCTTCCAATGCAGTTGAAAAGAGAGAGGTGCCAATTGTGCAATTCTGATATTAACGTTGGAGTCAACGTTTTTGGGCAAACGTTGAGTCAAACGTTCTTTAGGAAAGATGGATTCTGGGTGCTGCAATCAATGTTTGACTCAACGTTGGGGTGCCAACGTTCGCCCATCCACGCGTGCGCATGGCATACGCGTACGCCTGGATGGCACATTTTACAACTTCACGCGTTTGTGCTGCCTATGCGTGTGCGTTTTTGGGACCAAAATGCACATCCACGCGTGCGAGTCACCTATGCGTGCGCGTGGATGCAAAATACCCAATTCCAATTTTTGAAAGCTTTTCAAAGACGTTGGACCCAGCATTTAAGTGGAAACGCTCCCTCCAACGTTGATTTATCCACGCGTGCGCGTCACCTACACGTGCGCATGGATTGCCAATATTCATGCTCATGCATACGCGCGCGCGTTGATGCGCTTTTTCCAAAATTGAGTTTTGAACTTCATTTCGTGCTCAACGTTGGACTAGCAACGTTCCCTCCAACGTTGGCCTATCCACGCGTGCGCGTCACCTACGCGTGCGCGTGGATTATCAAAATTCACGATTCATGCGTGAGCGTATAGCACGCGTACGCGTCACCACAATTTTTCCAATTTTCCAGAAAGCACATTACATCAAAACGTTGGAGGTAATATTTGGCTTGCCAACGTTCCCTCCAATGTTGGCACCAGAATTATGCAGAACTTTTGCTCTGCCTCTCCTTCCAACGTTTGAGGCAACGTTGGTGGTCCAACTTTGGCCACCAATGTTGTTTCTCCTCCTTTTTTCCGTGGCCATTCTTCAACTTTCTTCCATGCCTTTCTTTACCTATCATCAAGCAACAGATGCATCAAAGCCTTGCTAGATCACAAGAGATTACATCATTCTTAGCACACAAGTAATTATGGCATAAATCTCATGAAAAAGTATCAAATTAACTATGTTTGAATGAATCAAGGTATGCATGAACTTTTAATCCAAATGCTTACTTATGGCGTAAGAAAGTGCATAAAACCTAATGAAATCAAAAGAAAAAAGCTAGTGAAACTAGCCTAAGATGCCTTGGCATCACAACACCAAACTTAAATCTTGCTTGTCCCAAGCAAGCACTAAATTATGAGAAGATTGAATGAAACAGAAGGTAATACATGTCCATATCAGCAAGTGATTGAAATTGATTCATGTGGTTTTATGTAGAGAATGTTGCAGCTCAGTATTATTGATTCCTAGGTAAGAGATGTCCCCTTAAGCATCAACTAACATACTGCTATAACCTCTTATTATTCATCCTTGGTTTTTGATTTCTTTGTTTTTTTTTTTTTTTTTTTTTTATATGGATAGGCTTTCAGCTAACACTCTCGAACCAGTTGGTTCAAGGTGCTAGGTGTTGAAATACCCCTAAGGACTTAATCACCCAAGTCTCTCCTCAATATATACACACCACAGGCACATGGTTTGTTATTTACTCTTTTGGCCTTGGTGTCCAGCACCTCTTTGGGTTACTAAATATTTTGTGACAAGGTTGCTCTTGATTGTGAATTTTCAGTTGACAATCCCGGGTTAGTTAATCCAAGTTGTCAAGTGATGAAGCACTCCTATGAACTTACTCATTCAAGCATATCCTTGCACAAGAACACCACAGACACATACCTTAAGATCAAACTATAGGTGCCTAGCTTTTATTCTTTATTTCTTTCATATTTGTTCTTTCTTTCTTCTAAGGACTTTTATTTGCTAAGATTCATAGACAACAGCCAAGTTTACACTAAAGAAAGGTTATTAGTTATTAGTGAGCTAGCTACACAATCAGACATACATACCACCACTCAATCTTTATTTTATTCCTTGCCAAATGGAACCATTTCACTTCTATTCAAACATTTCTTTTATTTAATTTTAAAAACAAGGGGACAAGACATACAATTTAGCAAGTTGAAGTTAAACCAGACACTCAGGCTAAACACTTAATACAAAACATTAAACAAACAACTAACATAATCCTAACATAGGTAAATTACTTCGTGAGGGTACAGTTAGACTTCCAATTTAAACATTTCAAAGCAAGAGCAGCTAAGTGGCTATACAACCTTTTAGCTTCTTCTTAGTCGTGAATCACCTTTTTTAGCCTTGGTATTCTTTTTGCCTCTCTGGATGATGGTGCATAGTTTCTCTAAAGCTTGATCATCTTCCTGTGAAATTCATTGGAAGTTGCTTGTTCCCTAAGCACTTGAAAAAGGGTTAGTATGTATGTATGCTTGTGAATTCATGGACCCAGGTTGGTGTGTGAACACCAAACTTAGTTCCCTTCCTACTTCCAGCATAGTGAATACACACATGAAACCTCAAACGCTTTTATTAAGAAAATAAACTGTGAACTAAAAGAAATATTAACAATTGTTAAGTAAATTCTCTAGCTGTGTGGAGCTCTTAATCATTTATGCTCAGGGATGCATTGTACTCTTAGTGAAATTTATGGTGGAACACCAAACTTAGAGTTACACATTCTCCTTCAAATTCCCTTGGTGTGCAACACCAAACTTAGCTCATTGCAATGCAGAGAAGTTTACTTAACTTTTTTATTGAATAGCTAGGAATAGAAAACTACCTTTGGTTGGGTTACCTCCCAACAAGCACTCCTTTATCGTCATTAGCTTGACGATTGACCTCTCTTAGTTGAGCTTGTACTTCATTTTGGGATCTTCCCCCATATCACCCAAGTAATGTTTGAGCCTTTGTCCATTCATAGTGAAGGTCTGTTGTGAGCTTTCTTCTATGATTTCTATGTGTCCATAAGGTGAAATTTTGGTGACAAGAAAAGGTCCTAACCACCTTGATCTTAGCTTCCCAGGAAAAAGCTTGAGCTTGGAGTTGTAAAGTAGCACTCTTTGTCCCTCTTCAAAGGTCCTTGGTGCCACATTGAGATCATGCTTTTTCTTAGCCCTTTCTTTGTAGATTTTGGCATTTTCATAGGCTTGGGACCTGAATTCTTCTAATTCTTGCATTTGCAAGATCCTTCTTTCACCAGTAGCCTTGCTGTCAAAGTTTAGTAACTTGAGAGCCCAGAAAGCTTTGTGTTCCAGCTCTAGTGGTAGATGACAAGCCTTCCTATAAACTAATTGATATGGAGACATCCCAATTGACGTCTTGAAGGCTGTCCTATATGCCCAAAGAGCATCGTCCAGCTTTTTTGACCAGTCCTTTCTTGAAGATCCCACAGTCTTCTCCAGGATCCTTTTCAACTCTCTGTTGGATACCTCGGTTTGCCTACTTGTTTGGGGGTGATAAGGTGTGGCCACCTTATGCTTTACTCCATATCTCAAGAGTAGAGTCTCTAATGATCTATTGCAGAAATGGCTTCCTCCGTCACTGATAAGTGCTTTGGGGACTCCAAACTTGCTAAAGACATTTTTTTTTAGGAAGTTCAGAACCACCTTATTATCATTTGTTGGGGTTGCAATGGCCTCCACCCACTTAGATACATAGTCTACTGCCACTAAGATGTACCTGTTTGAGTCTGAGGTTGGGAAGAGACCCATGCAATCTATCCCCCATTCATCAAACAACTCAAGTTCTAGGATAAATTGCTATGGCATCTCATTTCTCTTGGGCAAGTTTCCAGCTCTCTGGCATTCATTACAACTCTTTACTAGTTCTTTTGCATCCTTGAAGATAGTGGGCCAAAAGAAACCACACTGCAATACCTTGGCTGCAGTTCTTTCTCCTCTAAAATGTCCTCCATAGCCAGAGCCATGACAATTCCGTAGGACTTCCTTTCCTTCTTCCTCTGAGATGCATCTTCTAAGTAGTCTATCTGAGCATTTTTTGAAAAGGTATGGTTCATCCTAGATGAAATATTTAGCATCATTAATGATCTTTCTCCTCTGATGTTTGTTAAATTCTGGAGGCACTTCCCCAATTGCTTTAAAATTGGCAATGTCCACAAACCAGGGTGCCTTGTGAACCACCATTAGTTGCTCATCAGGAAAACTCTCATTTACACTTAGGCTGAGTGTGCCTTCTTCTTCACAGGGAATCCTTGACAGATGATCTGCTACCTTATTCCCCACTCCCTTCTTATCTCTAATCTCAATGTTGAACTCCTGTAATAACAAAATCCACCTTATCAGTCTTGGTTTTGACTCTTGCTTGGCAAATAAGTATTCAAGTGCTGTATGATTAGTAAAAATAATCACTTTAGAGCCAATGAGATATGATCTAAATTTATCAAATGCAAACACTATTGCCAATAATTCCTTTTCAGTGGTGGTGTAATTCTTTTGAGTATCATTAAGGACCTTGCTAGCATAGTATATGACATGCACTAAATTGCCTTTACTTTGTCCAAACACTGTCCCAATAGCAAAATTTGATACATCACACATCAGTTCAAATGGCAAATCCCAGTCAGGTGGGGCAATAATAGGTGCTGAAGAAAGTTTCCTTTTTAGATTTTCAAAGGCTAGCATGCATTTTTGATCAAATACAATAGGTGTATCAGAAACAAGTAAGTTACTCAATGGTTTGGCAATTTTTGAAAAATCTATGATAAACCTTCTATAAAATTCAGCATGTCCTAAGAAACTTCTAATTGCTTTAACATTGCAAGGTGGAGGTAATTTCTCAGTTGCTTCCACCTTAGCTCTGTCTACCTCAATGCCCTTTTTGGAGATTTTAGGACCAAGAACCACCCCTTTAGTGACCATAAAATGGCACTTTTTCCAGTTGAGTACTAGGTTGGTTTCTTGACATCTCCTTAGCACTAAGGCAAAGTGGTACAAGCATTTAGAAAATGAATCACCAAATACAGTGAAGTCATCCATAAACACTTCAATAAACCTATCAATCATGTCAGAGAATATAGATAGCATGCACCTTTGGAATGTTGCAGGTGCATTGCACAATCCAAAGGGCATTCTCCTATATGCAAAGACACCATAAGAACAAGTAAAGGAAGTCTTTTCTTGATCTTTAAGGTCCACCACAATTTGACTATAGCCTGAGTATCCTTCCAAGAAGCAATAATATTCATGTCCAGCAAGCTTCTCTAGCATTTGATCCATGAAGGGCAGGGAAAAATGATCCTTCCTTGTGGCTTCATTGAGCTTTCTATAATCTATACACATACGCCATTCAGTCACTGTTCTTATTGGTATCAATTCATTTTTTTTAATTGGCACAACAGTGATTCCTCCCTTTTTGGGAACTACTTGGACATGGCTTACTGATGAGCGGATAATTTATACGCTTTTTGGCATTATTTTTAGGTAGTTTTAGTAGGATCTAGCTACTTTTTAGTATATTTTTATTAGTTTTTAAGAAAAATTCACATTTCTGGACTTTACTATGAGTTTGTGTATTTTTATGTGATTTCAGGTATTTTCTGGCGGAAATTGAGGGACCTGAGCAAAAATCTGATTCAGAAGCTGAAAAAGGAATGCTAATGCTGTTGGATTCTGACCTCCCTACACTCCAAATAGATTTTTTGGAGCTACAAAAACCCAAATGGCGCGCTCTCAATTGCGTTAGAAAATAGACATCCTGGGCTTTCCAGCAATATATAATAGTTCATACTTTGCTCGAGTTTTGACGATGCAAATTGGCGTTCAAACGCCAACTTCCTGCCCTATTCTGGCGTTAAACGCCAGAAACAGGATAGAAGCTGCAGTTAAACACCCAAACTGGCATAAAAACTGGCGTTTAACTCCAAGAAAAGTCTCTACACATGAAATCTTAAATGCTCAGTCCAAGCACACACCAAGTGGGCCTGGAAGTGGATTTCTGCATTATTTACTTATCTCTGTAAACCTTAGCTACTAGTTTTAGTATAAATATTACTTTTTCTCATTGTATTAGACGTCTTGGTTATTCTGGTTCCCCCTCTGGGACCGAAGCCAATGAACACCATTATCACTTATGTATTTTCAACAATGGAGTTTCTACACACCATAGATTAAGGTGTGGAGCTCTGCTGTTCCTCGAGTATTAATGCAAAGTACTATTGTTCTTCTATTTAATTCAAGCTTATTCTTATTCTAAGATGTTCAATCGCACTTCAACATGATGAATGTGATGATCCGTGACACTCATCACCATTCTTAATTTATGAACGCGTGCCTGACAACCACTTCCGTTCTACCTGCGAAAGCTAAAGTGTGTATTTCTTGGGTTTCTAATCAACGATTCACATCGACTGCCCTCTGACAATGGGGCATCTGAATCTGAGATTAGAAACTTCGTGGTATAGGCTAGAATCAATTGGCAGCATTCCTAAGATTCGGAAAGTCTAAACCTTATCGGTGGTATTCCGAGTAGGATCTGGGAAGGGATGACTGTAACGAGCTTCAAACTCGTGACTATGGGGCGTAGTGACAGACGCAAAAGGATCATTGGATCTTATTCTGACACGATCGAGAACCAACAGCTGATTAGCCATGCGGTAGCTGTGCCTGGTATTTTTCATCCGAGACAAAAAATTCGATAGTTGATTAGCCGTACAAAAACCGTAGAGGACCATTTTCACTGAGAGGACGGGAGTAGCCATTGACAATAGTGATCCCCAACATACTGCTTGCCATGGAAAGGAGTATGAATGATTGAATAAAGACAGTAGAAAAGTAGAGATTCAGAAGGAATAACGCATTTCCATACGCTTATCTGAAATTCCCACCAATAAATTACATAAGTATCTCTATCTTTATTTTATGTTTATTTATCTTTTAATTATCAAAAATCCCATAACCATTTGAATCCGCCTGACTGAGATTTACAATATTACCATAGCTTGCTTCAAGCCGACAATCTCCGTGGGATCGACCCTTACTCATGTAAGGTTTATTACTTGGACGACCCAGTGCACTTGCTGGTTAGTTGTGCGAAGTTGTGAAAAAGAGTTGAGATTACAATTGTGCGTACCAAGTTGTTAGCGCCATTGAGATCACAATTTCGTGCACCACTTACCCAAGGGCTATCTGAGATTGGGTAGATTACCCCTGCTTGCGACAACTTCATAACCTCCTTTTGTACTACTTCTTTCATGGCTGGGTTCAACCTTCTTTGGGGTTGAATGGGGGGCTTAGCATCTTCTTCCAACAAAATTTTATGCATACACATGGAAGGATGATGGAGGAAAAATCGTCGGTAGAGATTTTCACAAAAATAAATGCGTTGCGAGTACAGTTCTAAATCGACAATTCAACCTCAATCAAATTTAATATGTTTGTCACTTAAGTAAACCCAATAAGATTAACCGAAGTATTAAATCTCGGGTCGTCTCTCAAGGAATTGCAGGGAAGTGTAGTTTATTATTGGTTGTGAGATTATATCTTTTTGGCTTTTTGAAATAGGAGACAAGTAATATAAACAACAAGGAAATAAAATAAGAATTAAGAAAAGTCCTAGCAAGAATTGAGAAATTAGAATTCCTATCCCCGTTATCATCATCAATTGTGATGGTAATTGCCTTTTGCTTTCACTTAGTTAACCTCTAACAACAAAGAAAAGTCAAATGAGCAAAATCAACTTAGGTTCACAAGTCATAATCAAAGACTAGATTTAGTGAAGCCTAAGCCAACTAGCAAGTCTCAATTACTAATCAACAAAAGACTTTTGATAACTCAAGAGTCTCTAAATAATCAATCCAAGTTAAGAACATAAAAATCTAAATTAAAATCCTTCCAAGCATTTTATCAAACACTTGGAAGGCACAGAATAAAAACATAGAAAATTAATAAGAGACAATAAAATCTAAGATACCCAATTGCAAGACAACAATAACCAATGTTTAAAGAAGGAGCAATAACTTAAAAATATGAATTGCATTAATCTAAATCAAAGGACCAAATGTGCATCAATAATGAAGTAAACAAACGGAAGTAATAACAAATAAACTAAAAGAGGTAAGATGCTAGAACAAACAAGAGTAAAGGAAAACTAAATTAAAGGAACATTGAACTTGAATTTGAGAAGAAATTGAAAAGAGAAATCCCTCTCTCTAGAAAACTACATCTAAACCTAAAATTATGTGAATGAGAAGTGAATGAATGAATGACCCCCATTCTGCTCCTCTCCCAGCCTCTAATATTTGTTTTTGGGCTAAAAAAGGACCAAAAACAGCCTAGAAATCGCCTTCAGTGATTTCTGATACGTGTAGCATGTGGCTCTGTCAAGTGTACGTGTCGCCCACGCGTACGCATCGATGAACTTTTGCAAGGTCACGCATACGCGTGATCCACGCGTGCGCATCTCCTAACTGCATGACAACTATGGCAAATTGTATATGATTTTGAATCCCCAGATGTTAGCTTTCCAATGCAACTGAAACTGCCTCATTCGAACCTCTGTGGCTCAAGTTATGGTCAATTTAGTACGAAGAGGTCAGGGTTGACAACTTAGCAATTCCTTCAATTTATTGTATTCTTTCCACTTTTGCATGCTTTCTTTCCATCCTTTAAGCCATTCCTGCACTATAAATCCTGAAATCACTTAACACACATATCAAGGCATCGAATGGTAATAAGAAAGGATTAAACATAGCAAATTTGAGGCCAAAGAAGCATGTTTTCAATCATAGCACAAAATTATGAAGGAAAATATAAAACATGCGAATTCTATGAATAAGTGTGAGAATAGTGGATAAAATCCACTGAATTAAGCACAAGATAAACCCTAAAAATGGGGTTTATCAATCTCCCCACACTTAAACATTAGCATGTCCTTATGCTAAGCTCAAGAGAAACTATAAGAGTGTGAAGAAGAATGGTATAATTTATGAAATGCAAATTATCTATATGAATGCAACTAAATGTAAAATGCTTTTACCTACTTAGTTAAAAATAGATAAACTTTTCAAGAACAAATATGAACTGGATTTCACTAATTCAAATCATAAAAATAAAGTACAAATAAACTTGCAAGAAGAAGAAGATAGCTCATGAAAGCCGGGAACAAAGAATCGAGCATCGAACCCTCACTGGAAGTGTATACACTCTAATCTCTCAGGTGTTTAAGGTTCGATTCTCTCAATTCTCTACTAATCTTGCTTTCTAAGGCTTGCTCTTCATCTAACAATCAACAAAAATTAAATGTACCAATACACAAATCAAGAGGTCTTTTGAGGGTTGTAATGGGGTTAGGGTCAAGGTAGGATTATATTTGGTCAAGTGGACTAAAATCTGAATCCTTAATTAACCCAAACTTCCCACCTAACTTAAGACAATCCATGTAATCACAATACAAAATCTAACTACCCATTAACTATGTTTACCACATATTCATGCATCCCAAATTTGAGTACAATACATATGCATTGCTATCACCATTTACTTTAAGGCATTTTGTCCCCTTTTTATTATTTGCTCTTTTTCTTTTCTTTTTCTCTTTTTTTTTTCAATGCATATGATTAAGATATTGAATGCAAGAATATATGCTCAACTATTGTTTTGCACATTTTCACAAAAATATACAACACCTAATTCTCAAACTAAATATTGGCAACCCCAATTTTCCCACACTTAAATCATTAACACTATCACTAGTCTAAGCTAACCAAGGATTTAAATTAAGGACATTATTATTTTTTAAGTTAGAGTTAGTGATGGGTTAGAGTAAAGAATGAATGGGATTAAAAGGCTCAACATTGGTTTACAAAGGATAATGAAAAAGGTTAAGGCCATATGGGTATGTAAGCTCAGTGAAACAAAGGCTTCAATCATATAAGTGCATGCATACATCAAACAATGTAAATATAGAATCAAGCAAGACAAAGATCACAATTTTAGAGAGAACAACACACACCAAAAATAGAATATTGGTTGATAAAATGCAACCAATCAATCAGGCTCAAAATCTCACTGGTTTTGTGTGTTCTAGCTCTAAAACCATGTTCCAAAATAAATTTCTTCAAACAAATTTAACAAAAGCTTTAGTTCAAATTAGTGAAATACTCTAAAAAGTTTCTTGAAAAAGAAGATATCACTTCAACCAAGTAGTGGTAAAGTATGCACGAAATCTAACAACATGCAATTAAACATGCAAATGCAACAACTAATTTAACAAAGAAAATTAAAAATTGGTGTTAAGATAGGAAAGTAACTAACCCACGGAGATCAATATCGACCTCCCCACACTTAAAGATTGCACTGTCCTCGGTGCATGCTAAGATGTGCAAGTGGACGGGTGGCCACAACTGATGTTTTTCTCCAAGAGTTTGTGCGGATGGACTTGTCTGTTGCCCCATTGATAGCTTTTCCTTTCTCTTCTCGGTGGCCATTCTTAAAGAAGAGAAAAAGGAGGAAAAGTGACCCAGAAACAAAGATAAGAAAACAAATAAAATATGGGTGGGTTAATGGCAAATAATGAGGGTCTCAACTACATGGTAGCTACAACATGTAAGTGAGAAAGCAATATATGCAAATGGCATATCAATAGTACAAGAATTGCAACATTGAGGGTGAGAGAGAGTGGGTAATGAAAGACAATATAACTTCATGTCAATGCAAAAAGAATACAATTGTCATAAAATATTAGCATTGACTTATGAATAATATCACCCAACAATATAAAACAAGTCATTAAACACCAAAATAATGCAAGAAAAATGCAACAGATGAGTAAGAAAATTTAACACCAATGAAAAAATAATAAACTTATAAAAGAAAATAAAAGCATGCACGAAGTTAAAATGCAATGAATTAAAGTATGCAAATGCAAAAAGTAAAAGGGAATAAAAGAGAATAATGATGAGAAGCTAAAGAAATGAAGAAGAAGAAAGTAAGAAGGGAAGAAGAAAAAAGGAGATGGGAGAGAAGAAAGAAGAAAGAAATTAAAAATAGGGCACGACACGCGCGCGTAGGTCACGTGTGCGCGTGGAAACAAAAACAGCCATGCGATGCGTAAGCGTCATCCACGCACACGCCGGATGGCCAAAAATGAACACTGACGTGTGACTACTCGCGTGCTAAATGCGCAATTCCAGCACAGTGGCAGCCCAACTCTCTGTCCAATTCACCCAAAATGCCGTTTTTCATCCCCCGCGTACGCGTCACTGACGCTTACGCGTGGGTTGACAAAACTGCAGGTGACGCGTACGTGTGGGGCACGCGTACGCGTAGGGTGGCTTGTGCACCAGGCACCCCTCCCGCGCAGTTCCAGTGTAACTTTCTGTTCATTTTTAATAAAGAGCCAACTTCCATATGACGCGTGCGCGTCAGGTCCAATTTTTTTTATATATCAACACCAAAAATTATTAAACAACTAAACCATAAATTAAACGAAATAAACATAACTAAAAATAATAATTTAACTTATTACTAATATAAGCAAAAGAGAAAAATAGGAAGAATATACCATGGTGGGGTGTCTCCCACCTAGCACTTTTAGTTAAAGTCCTTAAGTTGGACATTCGGTGAGCACCTTGTCATGGTGGCTTGTGTTTGAACTCGTCTTGAAACTTCCACCAACGCTTGGACTTCCAATAAGCTCCAACATTTTCAAGTGAATTCACCAAGCCTTGATGAAGGTCTTCACAAGTCTTGAGCTCCCAAAGTTGATCCTCCTGTATGCCGGGATCCCAAATCTTGTTACTACATCCGTCTTCTTGTTGATCATCGTTTTTCCAACTGGGTGGCAAGCAATGCGAATTCTCAACGAAGTACCAAACTCTTCTGAGATCGAACCAATGGATCACTAGCCCGACCCTTGCATCTAGCTCTTGAAATCTCAACCTTGATGAGCCTCGATTTGCAACTCCAACTACTAAATATCCTTCTCTTACGCTTCATTCCGCAAAGCCTCCTAAGTTGGCCCTCCATTTCAAGTAGACCATACTCAAGTGGAACAATAAAGCGAATGGAGATAAATTTTACCAACTCAAAGGAAGGAGCATACGGCAACCTAGGTAGAGAAGTCTCCGATGATCTTGACAGTGCATATTCAACTCCCGTCCAATCTTTTCAAACGACTTCCACCTCATTGTTGCTTTCAATTTCATCGGAAGAAGGTTGGCTTGATTCATGATCATCATCACCAAAGGAACTTTTCTCTTGATATATTCCATCCAATTCTTCATAAGAAATATGCTTTGGAAGTTGTTCACCTTCTTCCTTAACCGCTTTTCTAAGTCCAATGGGGGATGACTCAATTATAGTAAGAGATTCATCAATTATTGAATCTATCTCTTGATTAATCTCTTCAAAGTCTTCAACTATGATATGCTATGGAGGTTGTACACCCTCCTCAACATCAAATTCAAACTCTTTAGAAGGAGGCTCTATGACTTGAGGTTCCCATGGACTCTTAACATCTCCCAAGTCGTCAACCACTTCTTCCTCTTCGATTAGCTCTTCCTCTTGTTCTTGACTGAAGGCAGAATTGATGATTACTGGATAACTTTCATCAATTCTCAAATATGCATACTTGAGGGTAGAAGGTAGTGCTTTTAGTTCAAGTTTTGGGGCTTTCTTCCCTTCCTTATTTTCTTTTGATGTGCTTGAAGTGGGCACTACAATTGGTTGGATCACTACAACTTCATTGATTGATACAAATTCTTCTTCTGACAATTCTTCTAGTTCCTTTTCATTTAGAATTTCTTGTACCAATATCTCCACTGTATCCACTCTCATACATTCCCCTAGTGATTCCTACGGGTAGCTCATGGCCTTGAACACATTGAACACCATCTTCTCATCATGGAGTCTAAGGGTAAGTTCACCCTTTTGGACATCAATTATGGCTCCAGCAGTTGCTAAAAATGGCCTTCCCAAAATGATTGAAGCTTTGGCTTCTTCCTCCATATCCAACACCACAAAGTCAGTCGAAAAGATGAAATCTCCCACTTTTACCAACAAGTCTTCTACTATTTCATGAGAAAATTTGAATGACCGGTCTGCTAATTGAAGTGCCATTCTTGTTGGTTTGGCTTCCTCAATCTTCATTCTTCTCATCATTGCTAAGGACATCAAATTTATGCTAGCTCTCAAATCACATAAAGCCTTCTCCACTGTGATTTCTCCTATGATACAAGGAATTTGGAAGCTTCCGGGGTCCTTTAATTTTTGAGGTAGTTTGTGTTGGATGATGGTGCTACACTCCTCAGTTAATAGCACAGTTTCATCATTTCTCCAACTTCTCTTCTTAGTCATCAAATCCTTCAAAAACTTGGCATAGAGGGGCATTTTCTCTAGTGCTTCAGCAAATGGGATATTGATTTGGAGTCTTTTGAACATTTCCAAGAATATGGAAAATTGGCTGTCATTTTCACTTTTCTTTAACCTTTAAGGATAAGGGGCCTTTGGAATGTATGGCTTCCGGATCTCTTTTTCTTGAAGTGGGTTGGGTGTAGGTGTTTGTGCTTCCTCCCCATCCTTTGAGTTTTCATCCATTCTCTGTTCTTGTTCCCTTTGAGGTCTCCTTCAACTCCTTTTCACTCCTGAGTGTAATAGCTTTGCATTCCTCCTTTGAGTTTGTCTTGATCACATTACACGGGTTATGGCCAGGGGCTTGCTTGGTCAGGTGTCCAATTCGTGCTTCAAGTTTCTGAATGGCAGCATCTTGGTTTTGCAAGTTGGATCTCACCTCCTCCTTGAATTTTTTCATATCATCAGACTCCTTGCAAAGATTTGCAAGCATAGCTTCAATGCTAGATAGCTTATCCTCAGATGGCAGATTGGACATGGGATGTTGAGGCTGGTTATTTTGGGTTTGGTATGGTGGCTGGAAAGAGTTGTTTTGTGTGGTTTGATATGGTCTTTGGTTGGGTTGTTGGTCATTTGAGTTGTTGAATTGGTGGGAGTTGTGGGGTCTGTGATCTTGGCTCTGATTTTGTTGGTTTCCCCACCCAAAGTTTGGGTGGTTCTTCCAACCAGGGTTGTATGTTTTGGAATATGGATCATAGGCTTGTCTTGAAGAATTTCCAATGTAATTAGCTTGTTCCCAGTCAACTCCTTCCTCTGTGTTTAACTCTGCTTGTACTGATGGTTGAGTGTGGATTGCTGCAACTTAGTTTGCCTCCATCTTCTTTGTGAGATCTGTCAATTGCTTGGCAATCATCTTGTTTTGAGCCAAAATTGCATCCATGTTGTTCAGCTCCATGACTCCTCTATTGTTGCTTCTCTCATAGGCATAAAAATACTCATTATTAGCCACTGTTTCAATGACAACAATGGCTTTCTTTATGGTCTTTTTCTTGTTGAGAGCCGCTAGAAGAATGGTCTAAAGCCTTTTTAGACTCATATGACAGCTCCTCATAGAAGATATGCAGTTGCACCCACTCATTGAACATGTCAGGGGGCATTTTCTTGTCAAGTCCTTATACCTTTCCCATGCTTCATACAAGGTTTTACCATCCTGCTGCCTGAATGTTTGAACCTTTGATCTCAGCCTATTGACTCTTTGTGGAGGATAGAACCTTGCCAAGAATTTGTTCACTACATCTTTCCAAGTTGTGAGGCTTTCCTTTAGAAATGATTCTAGCTATTTGGATGCTTTATCCCTTAGAGAGAAGGGGAATAGAAGCAATCTGTAGGCATCAGGATGCACACCATTTGAATTTACTGTATCACAGATCCTTAGGAATGTAGTGAGGTGCTGATTCGGGTTTTCTTGGGCACTTCTTCCGAAAGAATAATTGTTTTAAAGCAGAGTAATGAGTTGAGGCTTTAATTCAAAATTATTGGCCTGGATGGTTGGCTTGAGAATGCTGCTCCCACAATTCCCAAGGTTGGGATTAATGTAGGATCCCAGCACTCACCTCTCTTGTGGTGCATGATTCCCAGCACCTTCACCAGCATGGTTGTGAATCTCTTCCTCTATAACAACGTCCAGATCCTCTTCTAACTCTTCTTCTCCAACTACTCCTTTGCCTCTTACTTTCCTCCTTAATCTAAGGAAGGTCCCCTCCGATTCACTATCAAAAGAAGTTGAAATCCCTCTTCTACCTGTCATACAATTGGGGAACAGACAGCAAACAGAAAGTGGAAATTTTACAGTAATGACAAAGTGTGGTTAGAGAAATTAAGGCAATTAATCAAATAGTTAGTGAGTCAGTGGATTAGTTTTGCTGGAAAATAAAGAAATAGAAGAAACAACTTAAAATTGTAGAAGGTAAAAGTAAACAACTGAAATTAAAACTTAATCAATCAAAAGAAAAGAAAATTGCTCAATCTAGTTATCCTCCAATTTAGTAATTGTCAATACAAAACCAATTCCCAGCAACAGCGCCATAAACTTGATATGCAAAAACATGTCTCACAACAAATTTCCTACCGGCAAGTGCACCTGATTGTCGTCAAGTAAAACTCACTATAGAGTGAGGTCGAATCCCACAGGAATTGGTTGGTTGATCAACATTAATTGGAGAATTCTTCTAGTTGAACGAAATCAGATTTAAAGTGAGGAGTGCAGAATGTAATTTGGCGGGAAACTTAAATCGCAAGAAACGTAAATGACTGAATGTAAATGACTGAATTTAAATGGCGGAAAGTAAATTGCAGGGAATTAAAGTGCAGAAGCTTAAATTGCAAGAAATTAAATGGGAATGGGGATTGTTAAGCATAGATGTAAAGTGCAGAATTAAAAGAATGGGTAAGATCAGAGAGGGGGAGCTCATTGGGGTCAGGAGATGTGATAATTCTCTGGATCAAATTCATGTTCATCTCTCTCTCAACAATGCATTCATTGATCTCCTTGGTAATCTTAAGTGATTAGATCCTAATTCCTTGGCAATCTAATCTCTCTAAACATGAACAATTGCCCAATTCCTTGATTTAAGTGCTCATGGGAAGAGATGAAGTATGGTCACTAATTATACCACACATATTCATATATCAAAGTATTGGTAGGATTACATGTCACTGTATCCATCCAAACCCCAATCTAATCCAATGTGAGAAAGCATTTCTAGCATGATCTCCTCATTCCTCTTGCAAGGTTCAGAGGAGATCCAATTATGAATGGCTTGTTTTCCAAGATAACTATCGAATTGGATGAAGACCGAAAGCTTTCTAGCAAAATCAAGAGAAAAGAAAGAAGAAGAAAAATGAAAACTAATATTGATCCATTGAGTTACACAGAGCTCCCTAACCCAATGAAGGAGGGTTTAGTTCATCATAGCTCAATTCAAATTACAAGAAAAGAAAAAGTGCAGAAAGCAGAGAAGAGAGGTACGGAATGGAATTTCCTAATTGGGTTTCTGATGAGTGGATAATTTATACGCTTTTTCAATGAGTTCAAGTGTTTTTCTATGATTTTAGGTATTTTCTGGCTGAAATTGAGGGACCTAAGCAAAAATCTTATTCAGAGGCTGAAAAAGGACTGCTGATGCTGTTGGATTCTGACCTCCCTGCACTCGAAATAGATTTTCTGGAGCTACAGAAACCTAAATGGCGCTCTCTTAATTGCGTTAGAAAGTAGACATCTTGGGCTTTCCAGAAATATATAATAGTCTATACTTTACTCGAGTTTTGACGATGCAAACTGGTGTTCAAACGCTAATTTTCTGCCCTATTCTGGCGTTAAACGCAGAAACATGATAAAAGCTGGAGTTAAATGCCCAAACTGGCATAAAAACTGGTGTTTAACTCCAAGAAAAGTCTCTACACATGAAAGCTTTAATGCTCAGTCCAAGCACACACCAAGTGGGGCTGGAAGTGGATTTCTGCATCATTTACTTATTTTTGTAACCCTAGTAACTAGTTTAGTATAAATAGGACTTTTTACTATTGTACTTACATCTTTGGATGTTTAGTCCTTAGACAGATCTTTGGTTCATCTTTTGATCTTTTGATCACTTTTGGGAGGCTGGCCATTCGGCCATGTCTGGACCTTTATCACTTATGTATTTTCAACGGTGGAGTCTCTATACACCATAGATTAAAGTGTGGAGCTCTGCTGTTCCTCGAGTATTAATGCAAAGTAGTATTATTTTTCTATTCAATTTAAGCTTATTCTTATTCTAAGATATTCACTCGCACTTCAACCGGATGAATGTGATGATCCGTGAGACTCATCATCATTCTCACCTATGAACGCGTGCTTGACAACCACTTCCGTTCTATCTGCAATAGCTTGAGTGTGTATCTCTTGGATTCCTGGTCCATGCATTTAATTTCCTCTCCTGACAACAGAGCCTTCAATTCCTTGAGATAAGAGTCTTCGTGGTATAAGCTAGAATCAATTGGCAGCATTACAGAGATCTGAAAAGTCTAAACCTTGTCTGTGATATTTTGAGTAGGATCTGGGAAAGGATGACTGTGACGAGCTTCAAACTCATGACTATTGGGCGTAGTGACAAACGCAAAAGGATCAATGGATCCTACTCCACCATAAGTGAGAACCGACAGATGATTAACCCTATATAACCCGTGGCTGGACCATTTTCACTGAGAGGACAGGAGGTAGCCATTGACAACGGTGATGCCCGAACATATAGCTTGCCATAGAAAGGAGTATGAAGGATTAGATGAAGGCAGTAGGAAAGTAGAGATTCAGTAGGAATAATGCATCTCCATACGCTTATCTGAAATTCCCACCAATGAATTACATAAGTATCTCTATCTTTATTTTATGTTTATTTATCTTTTAATTATCAAAACTCTATAACCATTTGAATCCGCCTGACTGAGATTTACATGATGACCATAACTTGCTTCAAGCCGACAATCTCCGTGGGATCAACCCTTACTCACGTAAGGTTTATTACTTGGACGACCCAATGCACTTGGTGGTTAGTTGTGCGAAGTTGTGAAAAAGAGTTGAGATTACAATTGTGCACCAAGTTTTTGGCGCCGTTGCCAGGGATTGTTCGAGTTTGGACAACTGATGGTTCATCTTATTGCTCAGATTAGGTAATTTTCTTCTTGTTTCAACCTTTATTTTATTTTCAAAAAGTTTTCAAAAATCTTTCAAAAATTTTTTCTTCTTTTTCGTTTTTCCAAGATAATTTTTTAAAAAATCCAAAAAAATTAATAAAATCATAAAAACAAAAAAAAATTTGTTTCTTGTTTGAGTCTAGAGTCAAGTTTTGAGTTTGGGATCAAATTCATGTTTTAATTTTTCTCAAAATTTTCAAAAATTCATGCATGGTGTTCTTCATGATCTTCAAGTTGTTCTTGATAAGTCTCCTTGTTTGATCTTAAAATTTTCTTGTTTTGTGTCTTTTCTTGTCTTTCATATGCATTTTTTATTTGTTAGTGTCTAAACATTAAAAATTTCTAAGTTTGGTGTCTTGCATGTTTTTCTTGTCTTAAAAATTTTCAAAAATAAGTTGTTGATATTCATCATGATCTTCAAAGTGTTCTTGGTGTTCATCTTGACATTCATAGTGTTTTTGCATGCATCATTTGTTTTAATCCAAAGTTTTCATGTTTTGAGTCATTTTTGTGGTTTTTCTCTTTCTTCATTAAATTAAAAAAAATCAAAAAAATATCTTTTCCTTATTTCACTCATAAATTTCGAAATCTTTGGGTTGATTTAGTCAAAATTTTATTAAAATTAGTTGTTTCTTGTTAGTCAAATCAAGATTTCAATTTCAAAAATTTATCTTTTCAAAATCTTTTTCAAAATCAAATCTTTTCTTTTTTCTTTTTTTTTTTTATTTTCAAAAATTCTTTAAAATTAATTTTCAAAAATCTTTTTCTTAATTTTATCTTTTACTTTCGAAATTATTACTAACAATTAATGTTTTGATTCAAAAAATTTCAAGTTTGTTACTTTCTTGTTAAGAAAGATTCAATCTTTAAATTCTAGAATCATATCTTTTAATTTCTTGTTAGTCAAGTCATCAACTTCAATTTTCAAAATCAAATCTTTTTTTTAAAAATTTTCTTTTTCAAATCTTTTTCAAAATAAATTTCAATCATATCTTTTTAATCATATCTTTTTCAAATCATATATTTTTCAAACTTTAATTTCAAAATATCTTTTCTAACTTTTAATCTTTTCAAAATTGATTTTCAAATCTTTTTCAATTAACTGATTGACTTTTTGTTTGTTTTACTATTTTTTATCTTTTTCAAAACCACCTAACTACTTTTCTCTCTCTAATTTTCAAAAATCACCTTCCTCTTTTTCAAAATTCTTTTAGTTAACTAATTATTTCAAATTTCAATTTTAATTTTATTTCCTCTCTTAATTTTCGAATTCTAACCAAATTTTAAAATAAAAACAAAAATATTTTCCTTTTCCTTTTAATTATTTTCGAAAACTCCCCCTCTCTCCTTCTATTTATTTTATTTATTTACTAACACTTCTCTTCCACTCATCAAAAATTTGAACCCTTTCCCTCTCTCTGAGTTCGAATTTTTCTCTTTCTTTCCTCATTCTTATTCTTCTTCTCTTCTACTCACATAAAGGAATCTCTATACTATGACATAGAGAATTCCTCTTCTTTTCTGTTCTCTTCTTTTTCATATGAGTAGGAGCAAGGACAAGAACATTCTTGTTGAAGCTGATCCTGAACCTGAAAGGACTCTGAAGAAGAAGCTAAGAGAAGCTAAAGCACAATAATCCAGAGAAAACCTTACAGAGAATCTCGAAAAAGAAGTAATGGCCGAACCCAACAACAATGCGAGGAAGATGCTTGGTGACTTCACTGCACCAAATTCCAACTTTCATGGAAGAAGCATCTCAATCCCTGCCATTGGAGCAAACAATTTTGAGTTTAAGCCTCAATTAGTTTCTCTGATGCAACAGAATTGCAAGTTTCATTGACTTCCATCAGAAGATCATTTTCAGTTCTTAACTGAATTCTTACAAATCTGTGATACTGTTAAGACCAATGGAGTTGATCCCGAGGTCTACAAGCTTATGCTTTTCCCTTTTGCTGTAAGAGACAGAGCTAGAATATGGTTGGATTCTCAACCTTGAGATAGCCTGAACTCTTGGGATAAGCTGGTCACAACTTTCTTAGCCAAATTCTTTCCTCCTCAAAAGCTGAGCAAGCTTAGAGTGGATGTTCAAACCTTCAGGCAAAAAGAAGGTGAATCTCTCTATGAAGCTTGGGAAAGATACAAGCAATTGACCAAAAAGTGTCCTTCTGACATGCTTTCAGAATGGACTATCCTCGATATATTCTATGATGGTCTGTCTAAATTGTCTAAGATGTCATTGGACCATTCTGTAGGTGGATCTATTCACCTGAAGAAAACACCTGCAGAAGCTTAGGAACTCATTGAAATGGTTGCAAATAACCAGTTCATGTACACCTCTGAAAGGAATCCTGTGAGTAATGGGACGCCTCAGAGGAAGGGAGTTCTTAAAATTGATGCTCTGAGTGCCATATTGGCTCAGAACAAAATGTTAACTAAGCAAGTCAATATGATTTCTCAGAGTCTGAATGGTTTGCAAAATGCATCCAACATTACTAAAGAAGCATCTTCTGAAGAAGAAGCTTATGATCCTGAGAACCCTGCAATGGCAGAGGTGAATTACATGGGTGAAGCCTATGGAAACACCTATAATCCCTCATGGAGAAATCATCCGAATTTCTCATGGAAGGATCAACAAAAGCCTCAACAAGGCTTTAATAATTGTGGAAGAAACAGGTTTAGCAATAGCAAGTCTTTTTCATCATCCTTTCAGCAATATACAGAGAATTCTGAGCAGAGCCCCTCTAGCTTAGCAAATATAGTCTCTGATCTATCTAAGGCCACTCTAAGTTTCATGAATAAAACAAGGTCCTTCATTAGAAATTTGGAGGCACAAGTGGGCCAGCTGAGTAAAAGAGTCACTAAAACTCCTCCTAGTACTCTCCCAAGCAATACAGAAGAGAATCCAGAAAGAGAGTGCAAGGCCATAACCTTACTTGGTGTGGCCGAACCTAGAGAGGAGGAGAAGTACGTGAATTCCAATGAGGAAGACCTCATGGGATGTCCTTTGGACAAAAAGGAGTTCCTAATTGAGGAACCTAAGGAATCTGAGGCTCATCTAGAGACCATAGAGATTCCATTGAACCTACTTCTGCCATTCATGAGCTTTGATGACTATTCATCCTCTGAAGAGGATGAAGATATTACTGAAGAGCAAGTTGCTAAGTACCTTGGAGCAATCATGAAGCTGAATGCCAAGTTATTTGGTAATGAGACTTGGGTGGATGAACCCCCCTTGCTCACCAATAAACTGAATAACTTGATTAGGCAGACATTACCTCAAAAGAAAGAGGATCCCGTAAGGTTCTTAATACCTTGTACCATAGGCACCATGACCTTTGAGAAGGCTCTGTGTGACCTGGGGTCAGGTATAAACCTCATGCCACTCTCTATAATGGAGAAACTAGGAATCTTTGAGGTACAAGCTGCAAGAATCTCACTAGAGATGGCAGACAAATCAATGAAACAGGCTTATGAACTAGTAGAGGATGTGCTAGTGAACGTTAAAGGCCTTTACATCATTGCTGATTTCATAATCCTAGACACTAGGAAAGATGAGGATGAATCCATCATCCTTGGCAGACCTTTCCTAGCCATAGCAAAAGCTGTGATTGATATTGACAGAGGAGAGTTGGTCTTTCAATTGAATGAGGACTACCTTGTGTTCAAGACTCAAGGTTCTCCTTCTGTACACATGGAGAAGAAGCATGAAAAGCTTCTCTCAATACAGAGCCAAACAAAGCGCCCACATTCAAATTCTAAGTTTGGTGTTAGGAGGCCACAACCAAACTCTAAGTTTGGTGTTGAGAGGCCACGACCAAACTCTAAGTTTGGTGTTGGGAGGCTCCAACCATGTTCTGAATATCTGTGAGGCTCCATGAGAGCCCACTGTCAAGCTATTAGCATTAAAGAAGCGCTTATTGGGAGGCAACCCAATTCTTATTTATCTATGTTATTTTATGTTTTCTTTAGGTTAATGATCATGTGGAGTCACGAAAATAACTGCAAAAATCAAAGCAAATTCAAAAAACAGCATTAAAAACTGCACACTTTGGAGGATAAGTTTACTGGCGTTTAAACGCCAGTAAGAGTGGCAAAATGGGTGTTAAACGCCAGAACAGAGCACCAAGTTGGCGTTAAACGCCAGAAACAAGCAATAGCTTGGCGTTAAATACCAGAAAAGGTATAAAAGCTGGCGTTTAACACCAGAAACAAGCAGCAATCTGGCGTTAAACGCCAGAATTGCACTCTAAGGGCATTTTTGCATGCTTAAATGGAGCAGAGATGAGAAGTCCTTGACCCCTCAGGATCTGTGGACCCCACAGGATCCCACCTACCCCACCTTTCTCTCTCTCCCCCTCACGCATCTCTATAACACTCTACCCAAAACACCACTCACCTATTAAATCTTATCCTCTTCCCTATATTCTCTTCACCAATCACCTCCATCCCTCTTCTCCAAAAATCCCACCTACCTCACTTTTCAAATTCAAACCCTTTTTCCCTCCCAAACCCACCCAATTCCATTCGGCCACTCTCTCTATAAATACCCCTCTTCACTCCTTCATTTTCACACTTCACAATAACCTTATACCCCCTTGGCCGAACTTATCTTTCATCTCCTTCTCCTCCAATTCTTCTTCTTCTACTTCTTTCTTTCTTATTTTGCTCGAGGACGAGCAAACCTTTTAAGTTTGGTGTGGTAAAAGCATTGCTTTTTATTTTTCTATAACCATTTATGGCACCTAAGGCCGAAGAAACCTCTAGAAAGAGGAAAGGGAAGGCAAAAGCTTCCACCTCCAAGTCATGAGAGATGGAGAGATTCATCTCAAAGATCCATCAAGACCACTTCTATAAAGTTGTGGCCAAGAAAAAAGTGATCCCTGAGGTCTCTTTCATGCTCAAGAAGAATGAGTATCGGAGATCCGACATGAGATCCGAAGAAGAGGTTGGAAAGTTCTCACCAACCCCATTCAACAAGTCGGAATCTTAATGGTTCAAGAGTTCTATGCCAATGCATGGATCACTAGGAACCATGATCAAAGTATGAACCCGAATCCAAAGAATTGGCTTACAATGGTTCGGAGGAAATACTTAGATTTCAGTCCGAAAAATGTAAGGTTAGCATTCAACTTGCCAATGATGCAAGAAAACGCACGCCCCTACACTAGAAGGGTCAACTTTGATCAAAGGTTGGACCAAGTCCTCAAGGATATATGTGTGGAAGGAGCTCAATGGAAAAGAGACTCAAGAGGCAATCCGGTTCAATTGAGAAGACCGGACCTTAAGCCTGTGGCTAGAGGATGGTTGGAGTTCATCCAACGCTCTATCATTCCTACTAGCAACCGATCTGAAGTAACTGTAGATCGAGCCATCATGATCCATAGTATCATGATTGGAGAGGAAGTGGAAGTTCATGAGATCTTACCTCTAGAACTCTACAAGGTGGCTGACAAGTCCTCCACTTTGGCAAGGCTAGCCTTTCCTCATCTCATTTGTCACCTATGCAATTCGGCTGGGATTGACATAGAAGGAGACATCCTCATTGAAGAGGACAAGCCCATCACTAAGAAAATGATGGAGCAAACAAGAGAGCCCACTCATGGACCTCAACAAGAGCATGAGGAAATTCCTCATCAAGAAATCCCTGAGATGCCTCAAGGGATGTATTTTCCTCCACACAACTATTGGGAGCAACTCAACACTTCTTTGGAAGACTTGAGTTACAACATGGACTAACTAAGGGTGGAGCATCAAGAGCACTCCATCATTCTCCATGAGATTAGAGAAGATCAAAGAGTTTTGAGGGAGGAGCAACAAAGGCAAGGAAGAGACATAGAGGAGCTCAGGCATTCCATTGGATCTTCAAGAGGAAGAACTAGCTGCCATCACTAAGCTGGACCTGTTCTTTGATTCCCTTGTTCTTATTTTTCTGTTTATTGAATTTGATGCCTTATGTTCGTCTATGTTTGTGTCTTCATTACATGATCATTAGTGTCTAGTGTCAATGTCTTAAAGCTATGAATAATTCCATGAATCCTTCACCTTTCTTAAATGAAAAATGTGCCTAATTACAAAAGAACAAGAAGTACTTGGATTTCAAATTTTATCTTGAAATTACTTTAATTATTTTGGTGTGGTGGCAATACTTTTTGTTTTCTGAATGAATGCTTGAACAGTGCATATTTTTTATAGTGAAGTTTATGAATGTTAAAATTATTGGCTCTTGAAAGAATGATGAACAAAGAGAAATGTTATTGATAATCTGAAAAATCATGAATTGATTCTTGAAGCAAGAAAAAGCAGTGAAAAAAAAGTGGCGAAAATTAAAAGAAAAAGAAAAAGAAAAAGCAAGCAGAAAAAGCCAATAGCCCTTTAAACCAAAAGGCAATGGTAAAAAGGATCCAAGGCTTTGAGCATTAATGGATAGGAGGGCCCAAGGAAATAAAATTCAGGCCTAAGCGGCTAAATCAAGCTGTCCCTAACCATGTGCTTGTGTCATGAAGGTCTAAGTGAAAAGCTTGAGATTGAGTGGTTAAAGTCGTGATCTAAAGCAAAAAGAGTGTGCTTAAGAACTCTGGACACCTCTAATTGGGGACTTTAGCAATGCTGAGTCACAATCTAAAAAGGTTCACCCAGTTATGTGTTTGTGGCATTTATGTATCCGGTGGTAATACTGGAAAACAAAGTGCTTAGGGCCACAGCCAAGACTCATAAAGTAGCTGTGTTCAAGAATCAACATACTGAACTAGGAGAATCAATAACACTATCTAAAATTCTGAGTTCCTATAGATGCCAATCATTCTGAATTTCAAAGGATAAAGTGAGATGGCAAAACTGTTCAAAAGCAAAAAGCTACTAGCCCGGCTCATCTAATTGGGACTAAGTTTCATTGATATTGTGAGATTCATTGTATATTCTCTTCTTTTTATTCTATTTTGTTTTCAGTTGCTTAGGGACAAGCAACAATTTAAGTTTGGTGTTGTGATGAGCAGATAATTTATACGCTTTTTGGCATTGTTTTTAGATAGTTTTTAGTAGGATTTAGTTACTTTTTAGTATATTTTTATTAGTTTTTAAGCAAAATTTACATTTCTGGACTTTACTATGAGTTTGTGTATTTTTCTGTGATTTCAGGTATTTTCTGGCTAAAATTGAGGGACCTGAGCAAAAATCTGATTCAGAGGCTGAAAAAGGACTGCTGATGCTGTTGGATTCTGACCTCCCTGCACTTGAAATGGATTTTCTGGAGCTACAGAAACTCAAATGGCGCACTCTCAATTGCGTTGGAAATTCGACATCCTGGGCTTTCCAGCAATATATAATATTCCATACTTTACTTGAGTTTTGACAATGCAAACTGGCGTTCAAACGCCAACTTCCTGCCCTACTCTGGTGTTAAACGCCAGAAACAGGATAGAAGCTGGAGTTAAACACCCAAACTGGCATAAGAACTGGCGTTTAACTCCAAGAAAAGTCTCTACACATGAAAGCTTCAATGTTCAGCCCAAGTACACACCAAGTTGGCCCAGAAGTGGATTTCTGCATCATTTACTTATTTCTGTAACCCTAGTAACTAGTTTAGTATAAATAGAACTTTTTACTATTGTACTCACATCTTTGGACGCTAAGTCCTTAGACAGATCTTTGGATCATCTTTTGATCTTTTGATCACTTTTGGGAGGCTGGCCATTCGGCCATGCCTGAACCTTTATCACTTATGTATTTTTAACGGTGGAGTCTCTACACACCATAGATTAAGGTGTGGAGCTCTGCTGTTCCTCGAGTATTAATGCAAAGTAGTATTATTTTTCTATTCAATTCAAGCTTACTATTATTCTAAGATATTCACTCGCACTTCAACCGGATGAATGTGATGATCCGTGACACTCATCATCATTCTCACCTATGAACGCGTGCTTGACAACCACTTCTATTCTATCTGCAATAGCTTGAGTGTGTATCTCTTGGATTCCTGGTCCATGTGTTTGATTGCCTCTCCTGACAATAGAGTCTTCGTGGTATAAGATAGAATCAATTGGCAGCATTCCTGAGATCCGGAAAGTCTAAACCTTGTTTGTGGTATTCCGAGTAGGATCTGGGAAGGGATGATTGTGACGAGCTTCAAACTCATGACTGTTGGGCATAGTGACAGACGCAAAAAGATCAATGGATCCTATTCCAACACAAGTGAGAACCGACAGATGGTTAGCCCTACGTAACCCGTAGTTGGACCATTTTCACTGAGAGGAAGGGAGGTAGCCATTGACAACAGTGATGCCCGAACATACAGCTTGCCATAGAAAGGAGTATGAAGGATTGGATGAAGGTAATAGGAAAGCAGAGATTTAGTAGGAATGATGCATCTCCATACGCTTATCTGAAATTCCCACCAATGAATTACATAAGTATCTCTATCTTTATTTTATGTTTATTTATCTTTTAATTATCAAAACTCTATAACCATTTGAATCCGCCTGATTGATATTTACAAGATGACCATAGCTTGCTTCAAGCCGACAATCTCCGTGGGGTCGACCCTTACTCACGTAAGGTTTATTACTTGGACGACCCAGTGCACTTGCTGGTTAGTTGTGTGAAGTTGTGAAAAAGAGTTGAGATTACAATTGTGCACCGGTTTCTCACTGTCCAACCCCTTCTAACTTAAATTCTAAGCTATTTATACACTTTCTTTAATTGATTTTCAAGTCGTCTGGATTGGGATTTTGGCCTTTCTTGGAGTTGATTTGGCTGGCTTCCAATGCAGCTGAGAAGAGAGAGGTGCCAATTATGGAATTCTGATATCAATGTTGGAGTCAACGTTTTTAGGCAAACGTTGAGTTAAACGTTCTTTAGGAAAGATGGATTCTGGGGGCTGCAATCAACGTTTGACTCAACGTTGGGGTGCCAACGTTCGCCCATCCACGCGTGCGCGTGGCATACGCATACGCGTGGATGGCACATTTTACAACTTCACGCGTTTGCGCTGCCTATGCGTGCGCGTGGATGCAAAATACCCAATTCCAATTTTTTAAAGCTTTTCGAAGTCATTGGACCCAGTGTTTGAGTGAAAATGCTCCCTCCAATGTTAATTTATCCACGCGTGCGCGTCACCTACGCGTGCGTGTGGATTGCCAATATTCATGCTCATGTGTACGCGTCGATGCGCTTTTTCCAAAATTGAGTTTTGAACTTCATTTCGCACACGTTGGCATCAACGTTGGACTGGCAACGTTCCCTCTAACGCTGGCCTCTCCACGCGTGCGCGTGGTCTATTAAAATTCATGATCCACGCATGCGCGTATAGCACGCATACGCGTCACCACAATTTTTCCAATTTTTCCAAAAGCACATTACATCAAAACGTTGGAGGTAACGTTGGCTTGCCAACATTTTCTCCAACGTTGGCACCAGTATTATGCAAAAATTTTGCTCTGCCTCTCCTTCCAACGTTTGAGGCAACGTTGGTGGTCCAACTTTGGCCAGCAACGTTGTTTCTCCTCCTTCTTTCCATTGCCATTCTTTAACTTTCTTCCATGCCTTTCTTTACCTATCATCAAGCAACACATGCATCAAAGTCTTGCTAGATCACAAGAGATTGCATCATTCTTAGCACACAAGTAATTATGGCATAAATCTCATGAAAAAGCATCAAATTAACTATGTTTGAATCAATCAAGGTATGCATGAACTTTTAATCCAAATGCTTACTTATGGCGCAAGAAAGTGCATAAAACCTAATAAAATCAAAAGAAAAAGGCTAGTGAAACTAGCCTAAGATGCCTTGGCATCAAAAACTCATTTCGAAACAAGTACATACTAAATGCACCTAATTTAAATCCAGAATGAATCGAAATTACTTAAAGATTATGACACACAAACTTAATTCGAAAACAAACACACAAACAAAATTGAATCATGAACAAAAACACATCCAAATCTATCAAGTGATTTTGCAGCATTATGTGTTTCTTCTTCTTTATTTGATTAGATGAACAAGACAAGAAAAGAATAACATGATGAGAAGTTTTGAGGAATTTTTTCTTCTTGTTTCTTCTTTTTTGTTTGATTTTTCTTCTCTTTTTCTTAGTTTTATTCCTCTCAAGATATTGAAACAAGAATAATCATAACAAGATGATTCACTTAAAAATTCACTGAAATTATATTTAGAATAAATCAAAATTATATTCAGAATAAACCTAAAATTAAATTCATAATGTAAACTCATTTCAAAATAAGCACAGACCAAATGCATCTTATTTAAATCTAGAATGAATCAAAATTACTTAATGATTGCGACACTGATGAATCCATATTTGATGATGAATTTTGGTTAGAATTGAATGGATTTCATCATATAAACTTGCATTTATTCCCTTTAATAGCATGTTTTTGAATCTTCCTCCCAAATTGTGCTTGATTATGAAAATATGCTCTCTTGTGCTTAGTTTGATCTATTTTTATTCCATTTACCTCCCATTCAATGCTTTGATGTGTTTGTGAGTTATTTCAGGTGGATAAGGTAGGAATGGGATGGAGAAAATGGAAGAAGAGCATGCAAAGTGGAGGAAACTTGAAAAATCAAAGGAGATGAGCTCAAAGACCTGTGCATGCGCACAGCCTCTTGTGCGTCCGCACAGGAGCACAAGCAGAGCGCGTGGATCATTTTGAGCACATCGCGCGTCCCGTCAAGCATCGCCTAGTGTTCATGCACACAGCTACTTGTGCGTACACACAGGTTGGAAATTTCGCAAAGTGTACGGACGCACACATCTATGCGTCCGCACAGGTGCCCGCGCTTGACCTCATTAGAAAAACATGTGACTCGCGATTTGAGGGCTTTGGAGGCCCATTTCTGAAATTTTTCAAAAATAAACTAGATTTATAGAGCTTTAAATCAGTCAAAGTCTCATAGAAAAAAGCATTTTTCAGGAGAGAGTTATACTGATTACAAGTTTGCTTTCAAAAACTGGTTTCGCTGTCAAAATAGCTAAGAGCTCTATTTTTAAAACAAGCACAACTCCTTTTACAAAATTTATAATAGTCTAAAATTTTGACACAAACAAGAAAATAGTCCAAGTCTCAATGTCGTTTTAGTACCACTCAAAATTATGGTTAGGATTGGGAGATATAAGCTTGGAAAGTTGCTGGTTTGATTATGTAGCAGCAGAAAATCAGTTTTAAAGTAATAAACTTCAAAAATTTATATCTCCTAATCCAACCGTAAACTTTAACCAAATTTTGTAGGATTGATCTACGCATCTCAGAGATTAAAGAAAAATTAATTTCATCCAATTGTGATGGTTAGATCGTTCCCAAAAAGCGTTTGAAGCTGTTGCCAGAAAATAGATTATGCAGAATTTTGCCAAACCTCAACTATCAAAATATTTCAACCCCAGCCCCTTTAAAACTTTCCAAATCTTACCATAGTGGCTCAAAACCAAACTCAACTACACCACATCATTCCTCAATACACTAGTTTACGATCTCCATAAAGTTTTCAATCCAACAACCCACGTTTAACACAACATCTTTAATATACATCATCATGATCATATCCAACAATTCAAGTTCAACATAACAATATACATACTCATCAATACCTACATCATCATACACTTCAAATATCATCTTTCCACCATCATCAACTATATTCATGTCCCAAAACCAATGAATTTATCATGCTTCAACAAATCAAACATACATTGTCAACTAAACTACCAATCAAATCCAACATTCTCAATCCAACTTATCCTAGGTCGTCTAGCTTAAGTTTTCACAAGACATTACATATTAAATACGAGAAACCAAAACCATGCCTTAGTCGATTTCCATGTATTCCTAAGACACCAAACACAGCCCCAAAAGTTCCAAAGTCACCAAAGCACAAGCACCCAACCTCCACCAAGTTCCAAAGTTCACAATTAAAGCTCCAACATGTACATATATACACCTAATTTCACATATATCACACATACATACCCAAATTCAATACTCAATACACAAGTTCAAGGAATTAACTAGGGTTTTAGGATCCTCACCTTACCCAAGCATCATATAAGTAAAAGTGAAGGTTTTTCTCAAGCTAATCGGGTCCTATAACATCAAGGAAGCAAAATCACACCACCACTTTAATAAATTTTGAAAATAAAAAGGGATAGAGCAACTATGGTAATAGAGTGACTTACCTATGAAATTGTTCTGATGGATTCGTAGAGCTCGACGCGGTGAACGCGTAGCCGTAAACAGTGCGGCGATCGGAGCTCAAAGCGAGAAGTTATTTGAGATTGATGTGGGAGTTAGGTTTTGGAGCTCTTCCTCCTCTTTGCTTGCATGCTCCACGGGTTCCTCTTTGAGGAAGAAGAAGAGTGAGCTGATGCTCATTAATTTAAGGGAGTTGGTTGGGCCTTGGGCCCAATACGGGTCCAGTTTGGCATCTTTGGCTCAATCTTGGGCCAAACTCTTTAAAATTAGTGTTAAGATTTTTATTTTAATTAGCTCGGTTACTTTAAACTATCAGATTCTATTTTCTACTTACTTTGATTAATAATCAATTTATTGGTTAGTTATTTACTAATTACTCGGGGTTTATAAGTTTAACCTAAATCTACCCTAATTCTAGAGAGAAGAGGGAGCTTCTCTCTCTAGAAAACTACCCTAAGACATGTTTCTAAACTACACTAATTGCTCCCCCTTTCTTCCTTCTTGATTTCAGCCTTAAATAGCTTCAGAAATGAGTTTGACTGAGCCTAGATGAGCTCATAAATCGCCCCCAACGTATTCACTTTAATGAGGTCACGTGACCAGCGTCACGCATGCACATCGATTGACAGATTTCCCCTCACATGTACACGTGGGTCACGCGTGCGCGTCGCCTTGAGTTCTCTAAATGCTCATTTCTTCATGAATTCTCCACTTTGCATGCTTTTCTCTTCACTTCTTCCATCCAATCCTTGCCTTATAAGCTTGAAATCACTTATAAAACATATCAAGGCCTCGAATGGAATTAAAGTGAATTAAAATTAGCTAATTAAAGGCCTAAAAAGCATGTTTTTCACTCTTAAGCACAAATTAGGAGAATTTCACAAAACATGCTATTTCATTGAATAAATGTGAGATAAGTTGATAAAATCCATCAAATTCAACACAAGATAAACCACAAAATTGGGGTTTATCAATGACCCAATCGATTATGTCAAGTTATAAATTCATTTGAGCTAGTAAACTTATAGTTTACAATGGCATGTGATTCAATTGCATTAATCTTGGTATAATATAACCTAGATGAAAGTGAGGATAACTTTTCTAATATAACCTTTTTATTTAAATAATGAGTTATGATATATAATTAAGTACTCAATTGCACTAATCGTGCTGATAACGTGTTATGAAATAAATAACTAAGGAAGATATAATAAATATAAAATAATTAAATATAAATAGAAGACTCTAGTATTGATATTCGTCAATATAATTATTTCACTATAATAGAAGTAATTTATATATATATATATATATACCAGTATACTGCCACTTAAAAACCCACAAGAAAAATAGGAAAGAGAGAGTTTTATATCATAGAGAAAGATAGGAGAATATTCATTATTATTATTGATGGTGTATCTTCTTGTCTTAGAACTTTGCTCCTTTATTTATACACGAACATGGTCATTGCTTTTAAATTTCATTAAATATAATTTTATCTTGAAAATCTGAATCTTATAAAAAAATGGACATCCACCTCAAACTATCTTATCACAATAAAAAATAAATTTTTCTTTACTTTTTTCTTCTAATAAAACAGGACTTATTCTCTCTACAATATTACTTGTTTTTCAGGTTTTTTTCGTCTTATTATTAATTAAAAATATTTCTTTCTGTAATTGTAATTATCAATTTATCAAAATTAAATTTTTTGGATACTTATTATGAAATACATTATTCATTTTGGTAAAAAAAATCATTTAATTACTCTCTTATTTTTTATAATTTTATTAAATTTATAATTAAATTTTTATATTTTAAAAATTTTTAATTAA
>NC_029778.3:69818168-69841713 GCF_000817695.3 Arachis duranensis
AAGTAAACCGAGAAAAAGAGAGGGGCAAGTAGTTCATCACTCTTAATTGTGACTTACGCAACATTAAATAATTTAGGAGAATATGGCATATGGCATAAAATTACAATAATTGAGGGTGGAGCTGGAGAGTATCGCAAGGTCAAATCCGTCATTACGCATCTGATATTGCATGCTGGCAACGCGAAAATGTCTCGTCTCGTTTTTTTATTACATGAAAAAAGAAAAAACCAAAAATTAAAAACAAAAAAACAAAAACAAAAAACAAAACAAACTCAAAACAAAATTCTACAATAAATTTCGATCAATATCTTCTCCGTAGGGTTCCTCTCTCTCTTTCTCCCTCTCTCTCTCTCTTCCGTTTCTCTCTGATCCAAATCGAAGCCATTTTTTGTTCTTTTGTACTCGATTCTCAGCGTAGATCTTTGCGTTTCTTCTTCTCCTTCTCCCAATTTGGCTTCTTTTTTCGGTTTAGCTGAAACACTCTGAGGAGAAGGAGGGAAACAACGAATAGTGTTTCAAGATTCCACCTTTTTGCGCATTTGATGCTGTTTTCTCGTTGAAGCTTCAATCTTTTGCAATTTACCCTGGTTTTTCATGGTGGATATGGATGTTTTTGGAGCTGGGGGTGATCTTGGAGCAGCTCCTAGCACACAGGATCTTAGGCAATTAGGGGGTGCTTCCTCAGGTTTGCTTCGCCGTTCTTAGATTCATTGCCTTGTTTTATTTTAGCATTTTTTTTCTCTTTCATTGGTGTTTCTTTCTTTGGTCTCTGATTCAGCTTGTTCCTGTAGATCTAGTCTGTTTTAGCCACTAATTTGTTATGAAGTATTGGCAAATTTGATGCTTGAATAGTTACTACCACGTTAGTGGAATTGTTCTGCTTTGTGTTCCAAAGGTGTTTATTTATGTGTTGTACTCAGTTCAGAGCAGCTCAATGATCAACCATTTGAGTTTGGGGTAGAATATTCTTTCATGTTCCGTAGGGTAGCTGAACCAGGAGATTGGGCTAGAGTTGACAGTTCTGTAAATGCTTGAAAATTTCCCCTGCTGAAGTGTTGGTTATAGCTTATGATTTGGAATGTTTGTGAGGTTTTGTTGCCTTATTTGAGCTTATGCTGTCGTTGCCTGCTTTTGTGTGTGCGTATTTGCGGGGTTGGGATGTTGGGGGTTGTCAATTGAGGAGAAGATTGGTTTATGTGTTGCTTACTCTGGTTGGTTCAGTAGCCAAAAGGACAAAACAGATAGTGCATTATTGTCGAGCTTGTAGTAGCTTTTATCCATATCAATGTCTTAATGTAGCGTAATGTTTGTGTTGATATCTTTTCCATTTTATAGTGGAAGGTTTTGTTGTACTCCAATGATGTTTGCTTTCCGTTCAAAATTAAAATTATTATACCATTTTTTCTTACCTGTACATATTAAGTTAGTTAATTTTCTCTTATCTTTTATTTCTTGTCTTTTTGGTGAGTGTGAGCTTATCTAATTTTTGTTTTTATATTTATTTTGTTATTGCTGTTGTTATCTTGGTCACATGGGAATTCTCTGTTCTGTATGCATTATCTCTGGTACTTTTCACGTTAGGGAATTGGTAAACAGTTTTTAACTGAAATTATGTTTTGCAGAAGGAGCAGTTTTTGATGCATCACAATATGCGTTCTTTGGTAAAGATGCTGTCCAGGAAGTTGAATTGGGAGGGTTAGAAGATGATGATTATTTGCCTCCAGTTGAATCTAAAGAGGATTTCTTTTTCAATAGAGATGAGGTTGTTTTTTAATCTCGTGTTGATTCCCCTTCCCCTGCCCCCTTCTATCCCCATGTCATCATATTTTGTTTTCTTTTCCATCTGGTCCCGTCCTCTATACTCCCCTCACCAAAAAGAGAAAAGAAGGGGAGGGAGGGGGGTTTGTTATAGAGATTTGCTAGATATCGTCAATTGACTATTTCTTTTCCTGTGAAGGCTGAGGATGTAAGATCGCTTTCCGACATTGATGATCTCACCACTACTTTTATGAAGGTAATCTTGACATGATTGATTTGTTGAATGCTGCTTGATTATTGTGTGATGATCATAATTTGCTTGAATTCATTGGGTAAGAGAGAGAATCATCCTTTTTTGAATAAAACTTTTTCCCTTTTTTCCCTCTCGTAAAATTAATGTTGTAATCATGCAATGCTTCAAAAATATGTTGCATGGCATGAGTTGAGAAAGGAGGAAATAAATGTGAAGGCAGAGCTTTGGAAACAAACTTTAGTAGTATATGGTTTTCATTTAAGTACTTCATACATAAGTTCAGCTGGAAGTGAGCTAATGCTAACTTGGATGTTAGAATCAGATATCACACCTTCCAGGAAGCCGGTGATTTACATATCTTTCTTATTCGTAATAGGAGAGTACAACTTGAAATTTAAAGGGGAGTTTTGTTGTATAGCTATTAGACTGGCAATATTGTATGAGAAATAGATGTTGAATTATAAAAGCTAAGGATTATGACATAGAGTGGACCTTCCTCTGTTTGACTAGACAACAGACATTTGTAGTGCGCATAAAATTAAAGGCTGAGAATTAGAGAGTATTTGACACAAATATTCCGGACAAACGGGGAAGTGATAATATAGCGAGGGTTAGTGGGTAGCTATCATTGTTAGAAAACAACCTGGGAATCTACTTGGAGAATTTTGGGATTCAGAATGAAACAATGAACAGTTTGAGGGAATGAGATTCATGATTTTTGGACTTTCTGGGAAACACAGTAAACCTGTTTTTATGCTATTATAGAAATGGCTTGTGTTTGACCTCAGGCTTGGCCTGACATGTAACCTAAACAAAAAAAGCTTTCATTGTGATCTGACCTGGCAATGAATTTTCAGAGGGGTTTTTGAATTGTGATAAACGTGGTAGGACTTGGTCTGCAATTGGGAACAAAGATGCTGTTGATTGCACTAGATTGTTGGCTGTCAAGTGGCTACTTTTAATATATTCATTTAATATAGTCAATTTCTCTAATTTGTCCATGGATTATTGAACCATGTGAAGTTGTGCCTGAATTGCTTTTCATCTAGAAATCCTATTCACTCTCTATAAATGATAGGCCCTTGCATCATCAATGATGGAGTTGAAAATTTGAAATCCCTGTTTGAACCAAAACGGTGTGGCACACAGTTCATATATGTAAAAAGTATTCAAACATAGTCACATAATCGATTATTTTAAAAAGTGATCACACAAATAAGGATTATTAAAATAAGTTTATTTTTTCAGTGTTCTCAGACACACCTGAGGTAAGTAGAGATTCTAAGTTTTGGCCATTTAGGATGTACTTTCTAGTGATTGTTAGTAAAATGGATTTCTGAACTCCATTAATGAGTTTTGTTATTGTCAATGCAGTATGCCATTTTTTAAAGTTTTTTTAATATTTTTTTATCCCTTTCCCCATTTCCTCCTTTAGCCTGCCTGGCAAAATATTTCCTGTTGATAAGTCCACTTATTTTGTGATGTAAATGAAAATGATTAAAGTAAAAGTGGAAGAGTTGGCTAATGAAAGCTTTATCTGATTATTATGCTTCCTTTGGCAGTTTAAAGTTAGTTGAATGTTTTTGGTGTTATCAGACACAAAACTCAGAGATTTGATATTTTCTTTATATGATCTATATGTGCTTTTCAGAGGATGTTTTGCCTACATTTGGTGTGTAAAGCTCATGATTTTTTTAGAGGATTTCTTTCTTAGACATTTTGAGAGATTGAAAAGCTAGGGAAGATCCTTTTCTTCCCTTTGTCTTTTGTTCTTTTCTGTCTTAGTTTGTCTTTAATCCCAAAAATAAAATGTTCAAGATAACATGTTCTCAATTTTGTTATCTAGCTTCTGTTATGAATTTGATCTTATGCTTCTCTGTGTGGGTTTTCATATGCTTTGCTTTATGTATATTAATAGCTTCTTTATTGTTACTGTTATTAAATATAATTTCAGTTGAACAAGAATGTGAGTGGACCAAGAAGTCCAGGAGTTATTGGCGATCGAGGATCACGAGAAAGTGAGTAAAGCAACTGTTTTTTCCTTATCTCAATTTTTTTTTGAAATTTTTATACTCGTTTAACATCACTCATTGATATTCTATTTTCATTTATTATACTCCTAGAACATCTGACAGGAAAAATTCCTGACTAATGGTTTTTTCTTGTTAAAAGTTGGTAGCAAAAATGTATAGATGGTAACTATTCAGAGTATTCAGTAGAGTGAAGATAGATTTTGGAGAGAAAAGAGTCTCTCCATTACCCTTTAGCACATATATTCATTCTGTATTCGCTAGGTTATACTGATATCAGGCGAAAGCTTTGGAATAGAATCATCTTACTTGTTCTTGCACTGTTTCTACCTTCTCTCCCTCTAGTTCTAGTCCAGGATAATCATATTTTGGCCACTTATCTGTGAAGTAACTGAAGTATAAGTTAAATATTTAGTAATTATCGGGATTCAGGATAATACTTGGTTTTTCTTCAATTGGCTTTTGTTAATACGGACATAGAAGGATAACATAGTTTGGTTTATGCGCACATACAGACAGCCATAATCTGATCATTTTGCAAATTGCCCCAAGTTTCTGTACATTGATGACGTTGCTTAACAGCAAGAACCTAATTTTTCTTATAATGTTGGAAGTTTGTTAGAACTAAATAGCTGAAAAAAAAATTGATTTGATTACTTTCGCTCTAGGATTTTGTCTGCTCCTAGAGAAATAATGTTCGCTGCTGATATGGTTCTTTTGCATTTTATCCCTCTCTTTCTTCCCTCTTTTAAAGCATTTAACATCATGAGCCTCTTTACTCACACTTTGTATACCTTTCCTATCCTCTGAATATGTCACGGGGAACTTCGATAATAAATATGCAGCAAATCATAGGTTTACGCAAACCATATTTTCATTATTAAATTTTTGGCTTTGCTGCAAGCTTATTTGTAATTGGTGATCTAACATTCTTCAACTAAATGATCTGTTGAAATGGCAACTTCAATATTTGAGTGTATGAATGAAAATACTTTCTTATAGCTATACATGCTCTTTCATCAAAGGAATTGCCTTTAGTATTGTGAATTTAGGTTTGATTGTGTGCGTGTGCATGTGAAACCCACTTGTAAGAATAGATTGTATAAGATGTTGGTACGTTCTGTTTTTACAGTGACTAGTTTTAGCATGTATATTCCTCCCTCTTAACTAATGCAATCTGTTTTTCGGCACTGGACTGAATTATATATTTTATTTTTACGCAGATTCGACTTCTGAATGGCCACAAAGGGATGATATGAACTGGCCTGACCACATGAATGCTTATGATAGTGAAGGTTCTCTGGATGGCAAAAGATGGTCATCGCATCCCCATTCTTCTCTCGCCCATTTAAATGAACCTAAGCCCTTGTACAGAACGTCTTCCTATCCTGATCAGCAAAGGCAGCCACAACAATACCAACTCCAGCATCGCTCTAGTGAACCCGTTGCTAACTGGCTTGATCAACTTTTTTATGAAACTGAAACATCTCAGGATGGCAAAAGATGGTCATCACAGCCACATTCCTCCTTCCCTCAGCTACAAGAATCAAAGCCTTTGTACAGAACATCTTCATATCCTGAAAAGCAGCCGGAGCTTACTCGTTATTCCAGTGAACCAATTTTGGTACCAAAGTCTTCATTTACTTCTTTTCCTCCTCCTGGTGGCAGGTCTCAGCAGACTTCTCCTAGTCATAGTGCAAGCCACTTGAACATTTCATATCATGCTGGAGGAGCTCAGATGGGACTTTCATCTCAAAATCTATCTCATCTTTCTAATTCTGCACTACAGTTGAGTGGATTAAACCATGGGTCTCATTTTGGTGGAAACATGCGCCAGTTTCCTACTGGTTCTGCTCTTCAGCGAATTCAGAATCAACTGGTCAACCAGGCAGCGTTATATCCTGGAGATCATTCAAACCTTCTTAGTAATATGTTGCAGCAGCAATTACACCTTCACAATGGATCAATATCTCCACACTTAATGACTCAATTACAGCAACAGCAACACAGATTGCATCATCCTGTTCAGCAATCTGCAAGCTATTTATCAGGTTTCAAGTCCCATTTATTTAACCCCCACCTTTCTTCTAGCTCGTCTCTTGGAAAATATGAACATATGCTCGGTCTGGGTGATGTTAGAGATCATAGACCAAAATCAAATCAAAAAGGAAAACATAGTCTCCGTTTCTCCCAACAGAATTCTGATGCCAGTAGCCAGAAGAGTGAAAGTGGTTCATTACAGTTTAGGTCCAAATATATGACAAGTGATGAAATTGAGAGTATTCTTAGAATGCAGCATGCTGTGACTCATAGTAATGACCCGTATGTGGATGACTATTATCACCAAGCTTGTCTTGCAAAAAAGGCTCCTGTGGCGAAGTCAAAAAATTTGTTTTGCCCAACCCAGATAAGGGAAGTTCCTGCTCGATCTCGTTCTAATTCTGATCAGCATGCTTTTCTCCAGGTTGATGCCATGGGTAGGATTACATTCTCATCTATTCGACGCCCTCGGCCTCTTTTGGAGGTTGATCCTCCAAACTCTTCTGTTACCAGTAGCTCTGAGCAAGGCATTTCAGAAAAGCCTCTTGAACAGGAGCCTATGTTTGCAGCTAGAGTCACAATTGAGGATGGTCTGTGTTTGCTCCTTGATGTAGATGATATTGATCGTTTCCTAAAGTGTAATCAGCTACAAGATGGGGGAAGCCAATTAAGACGAAGACGACAGGTCCTGTTGGAAGGATTAGCAACTTCACTTCAGCTTGTTGACCCACTGGGGAAAAATGGACATAAAGTTGGACTTGCTGCTAAGGATGATGTAGTTTTCTTGAGATTAGTATCTATTGCCAAGGGACGTAAGCTCCTTGCAAAGTATCTTCGGTTGCTTCTTCCTGGTAGTGAACTTATGAGGATAGTCTCTATGGCAATCTTCCGTCATCTAAGATTCTTATTTGGTGGTCTCCCTGCAGATCCAGCATCTTTGGAGACTACAAGTAACCTTGCCAAAATTGTCTGCCAATGTGTTCAAGGAATGGATCTTGGTGCTCTCAGTGCTTGTCTTGCGGCAGTTGTTTGTTCTGCGGAGCAGCCTCCTCTTCGTCCTCTTGGAAGCTCTGCTGGAGATGGGGCTTCTCTTATTTTAGTATCTGTTCTTGAGAGGGCTACTGAACTTCTAACTGATCATCATGCTGCATGCAACTACAATATGGGTAATCGTTCGTTTTGGCAGGCCTCATTTGATGAATTCTTTGGCCTTCTGACGAAGTATTGCATGAATAAATACCAAAGTATCATGCAATCCCTGCTTATACAAAATCCAGCAAATGTCGATGACATTGGATCGGATGCAGCTAAAGCAATTAGTAAGGAAATGCCTGTTGAACTCCTTCGTGCAAGTCTCCCTCACACTGATGACCGCCAGCGGAAGTTATTACTGGATTTCGCACAGCGCTCGGTTCCTGTGGTTGGATTTAACAATAATGCAGGCAGTAGCGGCGGCAGTCATGTGAACTCAGAGACAGTGCTAAGTTGAAGAGACAAAGCTTACCTACCGAATGGCTTTTGGGTGAAAACCACATTGAATGTCTTGCGGACATCCTTGCATCTGTTGTTCTGTTATATGTGGAAACTATCTCAAAATTGAATGTGACTTGCATCTGTGGTGGGGTTCTTCTGCCTTACCTCGTTTATCTTACATCTTACATATCATAATGCCAATAATGATGTGCAGCATTGTGATTTGCAATCAGGCCTGTGATGATGATGTTCTTGGCTTGATCTGTTCCCTCATGTCTTTACTTTTACTTTTGACAAGGGGAGCCTTATTTTGTTATTATGTGTGGCTGTTAGGAAAAAACATTAGCGGTTAGCATGTACAGGTCTTAGGTACATATTTGGTTCCCATGTTTCCTTATTATTATTACATACACAAGGAATGGGGTGGGCTGTGTACTTGTGTTCACATGGTTACCTGTGATATATAACCATTTCAACTGGAACGTGGCATGGACCATTGGGGATGTTGCAAATTTCGCTGAGAAACGGGCTCTAACAATGTGGCGTTGCTGAAAAATTCAAAAGTTCAAAAGCACTGTACCGGAGAATAAGTTAATATTGACCTTGGTTGCATAATTTTATAATCTTTTCATCACTGTTAACAATTTGTAGATGTCATGTATTTCGTTACTTATGAGGCGACTTAAATTTCATCCTCTAACTTTTCTGACTTTTGCATGATTTCCCTAGGAAATATATTATTTCATTTAGCACTTGCACATTTAGTAATATATGTTGAATTTTGAATGTTGAATAATAGGGCTCTACAATGCGCTATTCTTATCGAGTTATCGGGATATTGATACTGATAGCAATGGTTTTACTCCTTGGTAGTCTTTTTCTTTTGGTATGTATTGTTCTGACATTTATATAAAAGAAAGATGGAAGCATTAAATTTTAAAATCAACGATGCGAGTATCTATAAAAATGAGCTTGGATAATAGAAAGAGAAGTCCATATAATTTATTTTGGTGTTTTATGGACCTCACTATTTAAGATGGATGATACAGATTTGGTGCCTATACTCCAAGTAAAATTTGTACGGCTGTGTGCATTGTTGAGTAGGTGTCAATATAAATACGCTAGCACAGTTTGTTTTATATATGTAATGGATAATGGACGAATAGACAATGTATTGTTAGTTAAGATTACTTTGGTAGAAACATAATATTATATGTAGTGTTCAAAACGAAAACAATGCTCAAACTTTTGCTGAAACTGGCTCAAAAACAGCTTAACTTCTGTCGAAACGATTATAATATACTTTTCTACAGTTACGAGAACAACTATTTTCTTCCCCTTTGAAATAGATTTTTAATCAAGTTCCCAAACATGGTTTATGGGAAGATTATAAAAGATAAAATAAAATATGTAAGTTAAGTATTTTGTTTCTTCGAGTGTTATCACTCTAATAAAATTATATGCGTTGTTCAGCTACTAACTATGAAGCACATACCGCACACAATACGACAAAGGACCCATGAAGACGATAATTTCAAATTTGTTAGATACAAAGCTATAGCAGATATATAAAATATAAAGAATTTATTAAAAGATAATAATGATTTTGATATTGTATTGTTATTAAAGTATGATTTTTGCAATGTTTTTAATTTTTTATATCTAAATTTATTTTAAAAATATACACACAAAATATAAATCAAACATACCAACAAATAATTGTATGAGTGTGTGCAAATATGTCCGGTATAATTTAATATTTTTTATCTATGCATCAAAGCCTTATTGCTATCTAAGTCCAATTAAGCAAACCCGACATTAACAAAAATCACTCTCATTAAAAGAGCGTATACACGCGCCCGAAACCCCAAAAAACATTATCTGTTTCTTTGCGTTCTAATATGAAAAAGGTTAAATTACATAGTTGGTCCTATACTTTTACTAAAATTATAAATTAGTCCTACACTTTAAAAATTTGTAATTAAGTCCGAGTACAAAATATAATTTTGTAATTAGATCCTCAATGACGTTTATTGTAAAAAAAAAACGCACATTTATTACCATGATGATGTCCTCTTCTTCCTCTTCTCCCTCTTCTTCCTCCTCATTTCTTCAGCGTTTCTTTTCTTCTTCCATTCCCACCAACCACCCTGAGCCACCACCGCCAAAGCCTGCCCCGTCCCCTTCTTCCATTTTTCCTTCTCTTCCCCTCTCTTCTATTTTTTTTCAGAAATTAATATAAAAATAGTAGCTTAATTTACCACAATCATATAAAAATAGCAACAAATCAACATATTATAATCCAATAATTGAATAGATAAAAAAAGAAAATTAAAAAAACTTTTCTGATAATGTAAAGACAAAGCGTAGGAGAAGGAGAGGGAGACGAAGCACGACAATGTAGAGACTAGCAAGGGAGAGTAGCAGCGACGCAAGCCCTGTCAGATGAGAGAGGCGAGATGGATGAAGGAAGCAAGACGGGACTCGTGAGCACAAATGCGGCGGACAGAGGTGAGAGACAGAGAGCGTTGGGATGGAGCTGCTGTTTTGGAAAGTGAAAAAGTGATAGAGAGAGAGTTGGGGAGGGGTGGGGTGGGTTAGATAGCCTAGAAAGTTTTTGGTCATTTTTAAATGGTTAAATTATACAGTTGGTCCCTATACTTTCACTAAAATTACAAATTAGTAGTCCCTACTGTCAAACACATGTAATTCACATGTTTAAAATAGCGAATATGCTGACGAATATTCTATTAAATCAAACGTTGTTTGAATGGTGGGGACTAAATTATTAAATTTAATTTTATTTAGGGATCCAATTATAAACTTTTAAAGTGTAGGGACTAATCTACAATTTCAATGAAAGTATAGTGACCAACTATGTAATTTAACCTATGAAAAATCATTCATATCTCCTACTTAAAATTGCAACAAAGAAATTTGAAATCTATCTCAAAATCTCTCAAAAATCTTTTAAATTTTCTGCGAAAACTATTACAATCCGGTAGTGCGTTTGAGATCATACAAAAAAAAAAACACAGAAAAAACAACAAAAATTTCTCAAGTTACTGACAAAACTACTTGTTCATTATGTTCAGTTTTCTTCTTCGCATTTCTCGTATTTCTACTAGTTCGATTAAGGGTTCAGTGGATCGAGTTCCTTCATTTAGTAGATCGAGTTTCTCTGATTCAATGTTTTCATTTTTCTTTGTAAATAGGGCATATAATGAAACTGTGTTGTTAGTTTATTAGTTCTGATAAATAATTTTGGTTCATTTCTTAGTTTAATTGAGGTTCATTTGAATTCAGGAATGAATTTGATGTGTTTTTGTTGATAATTGAGTCTTTTTGATTGCTTGTTCAAATCTGAACTAATTTTAGTTCATTTGTGTGTTAATTGAGGTTCACTTAATACTACTGATAAGTATTGACCAAATATGTTATTTCTTAAGTAATTTTGGTTCATTTCTTAGTTTAATTGAGGTTCATTTGGATCCAGGAATGAATTCGATGTGTTTTTGTTGAAAATTGAGTCTTTTTGATTGCTTGTTTAAATATGAAATAATTTCAATTTATTTGTATCGTTAACTGAGGTTCACTTTATGCTGCTGATAAGTATTGACTAAATTTTTTATTCCTTACAGCCAAAATGAGAAAGAATACCATCTCAGAAAAGGAAAAGCCGCTTTATGATGTAAGCATATACACATTAAATTAATTCTATTTTTGTATTCTAAATATATCATATAACAAAATATTTCAACTCCTTGTAGAAAACTCACGATTTGAGATGCTCAACGAGAACGATAGCTAAGGTATTCGCCAACATGGGTGTTCGAAAGAAAGCTATCGTCGAGGAAATGAGATTTGGTGCATTGAGCCATATCCCGTAATTGAATGTCTCGCACAAGCTTTTGAGGGAATTGATACTTTCTTTTGATCTCTATAACGCTTTCTTGGATACGCGCTATGGAAAAATCTACATAACTCCTGTCAAGATAAGAGATGCACTGGGACTAAATTCAAGCAGTATTATACTTTTCAGTTTTTACATTTGTATTTTTTCTTTTTGATTTTTTGTTATTTTTATATTAATTTGTTTATATTAAAGTATTTCGGTGCTGGTATTATTGTAGGGGCTAATTTTCCTGAAAAAGTTATGTACAAAAAACTGAATGAGCAACAGAAGAAAATTATTGACAGCTTCAAAGGTGCTACTTTGGCGTCTTTGACAAAATCTATGATGGAGATGAGTGTTGAAGGGGAGGAAAACCTGCTGAAATTCAAGACGATGTTCTTCTTCTTCATCCAGAAATGCTTTCTGTTGCCGACAACAATAAGCATAGTCTCCCCAATCCATAAGTCACATGTCCTTCATGTGGAGATAGTTCGAGAATGGAATTGGATGTCTCATGTGTTCAACTTTCTGCTCAAAGGGATCAAAGCCCAGAAAGCAAGAGAAAAGCTTTCAGTTGATGGCTGCATTTTTGTATTAATGATAATCTATTTCCATAAATCAATGTTCACTGATGGTGCTGCAGATGATACTCCCGAGCCATGGGTGGCATACTGGACACGGAGGAGACTGGTCGACAGGATTGCCTTTGAGGCAAAGAATGAAATGGTAATTAAAAAATATCATTTCCCTTGAAATTTTGGTTTAGTTGCTTCTCAATTATTGTGTTAACTAAATAGGTTTCTGTTTTAGGGTCTCATAAAACGAGTAGAGCTAGGGGGAGAGAAAGAAGAAAAGAAGGAAAAAGTGAAGGAAAAAAAGAAGAAGAAGAAAAAAAACCTATCATCCTACATTCCTATTTAGAAGAAGAAACTGATTATGAATAAGAGTATACTTCTCAACAAATTTTTTATTCCTTAAATAATTTCGGTTCATTTCTTAGTTTAATTGAGGTTTATATGATATTGAGTATACTTCTCACAATGACTTATCAGGAGCTATCTATTTATTTAAAGTTACATATTGTTATTTTAACAAAAATTTTTGTATGTATTGCAGAGAAGAAGAATAAATATAGAAAACACCACCAAAGAAACGAAAATAACCACAAAGAGTAGCGAAGAAACAAAGCAAAAAAAAGGAAGATTGTTCAACCGGATTCATCTTCGAAAACTGAAACTGAATCCGAAGATGAGTAAGATTCAGAAATGATTATTTTATTATTATAAATATATATTCTATTTTTATTGATTGAGTTTTTTTGACTGCTTGTTCAAATTTGAACTAATTTTGGTTTATTTGTGTGTTAATTTAGGTTCACTTGATGCTGCTGATAAGTATTGACCAAATTTTTTATTCCTTAAGTAATTTCGGTTTATTTCTTAATTTAATTGAGGTTCATTTGGTTTAGTTTCTCTTTAATTTTGGAGCTTGTGTTGTTGATCAAATCTGAACTAATTTCAGTTCATTTGTGAACCAAAATTAGTTCACGTGTGCTTGTTTAGTTAGTTGTAGCTTTGATATTTGTCAGCTGTATAGATTCAATGTGTTTTTGATGATAATTGAGTCTTTTTGACAACTTATTAGAATCTAAAATAATTTCGATTCATTTGTGAATTAATTGAGTTCACTTGACTGCTTGTTTCTCTGGTTGTTTTCGAACATGGATTGTATGTTGCAATCGTTTAAAAAATTTGGTTTATTTTATTTTGAATTAAGGTTCATCCTAATTTTAAATCAAAACTTTTTGTATGAATTTTCAGAAGCGAAGAAATAGAGGAGATAAGAAAAAAAAGAAAAGAAACAAAAAAAGAATGAAGAAAAAAATGACAGTCTTGTAAAAAGAAAAGTTGCTCAGGTTGAAACACAACGAAATGACTGTGACTCGATAGACACGCGCTATGATTCATCACAGACGTAAGATTCAGTTTCTTATATAAAGTTCTTTTTTTTCTCTGCTAAGTTTTCCTAAAACCTAAGGTAATTTTTTTAGTTTTATTGAATAATATTTATTTTTTTACTTAGACTGCCAACTATAAATTTGGACAGTGAAAATGAACTTGTGTTTCAAACACAGACAAGCTTGGAACGGTCTGTAAACGCACTGAGCAATACAATGTGATTTCTCTTAACATTTATTTACTTCTTTTGCTTTTATTTATAATATCTTGGTTGATGATTTTAATTTCATATCATTTTTATTAGAAAAATACCCCTGAATCCCCAATTATACTTTTTACAAGAAAAAAATGGCATGAAAAAGGAAAAACAGAATTTACAACCTGCAACTATGTAAGTTGACATACTTATATTGCTTTGTTAAATTTAGGTAATAATAAGTTTTTTTTTAATTATTGACACAAAATTTTATTTACTATTAGTAGTCCAACAGTTGATCGTGAAGAACAAATCCTTGTAGTTTGACAACAAAGTCAGTCTGAACCTTTGGATATGTGAGTTTTCAAATTTACTTTCCTATTCTAATCAATGTGCAGATTTTATTTGGTGCGGATTTTCAATTTACTTTACTGTATGTTAATTTCTTTCTTGTTTACCTTCATTAGAGTTCCTATTGCAATTGCTCTTCCAAGTTCTCTTGTGGAAGAGCTAAAACAAGCAAAAACATTTACCTCTGTTTTTTCATAAACTCAAATAGAATAAGCTTTTGTTAATGAGTAAGTTCTACTTAAAATACATTTTATTAGTGCTGATGCTATATCATAATAATTTTGGTTCATTTTGAAACACTTTATTGTGTAATCCAGTTGCCCTCCACAATAGCAAGTCCCCCACAGAAAATTCGGCAAGGGAATTAGAGCAAGAAGCTTCTGTTAATGAGTAAGTTCTACTTAAAATCTTTTTTATTAGTTTTGATGCTATATCAAAATAATATTTAATTATTGAGCAAATTTTTTATTCCTTAAGTAATTTCGGTTCATTTCTTAGTTTAATTGAAGTTCATTTGGTTTAGTTTCTCTTTAATTTTGGTGCATATATTGTTAACCAAATATGAACTAATTTTAGTTCATTTCTTTGTATAATTGAGGTTTATCTCGTTTAGTTTCGCTTGAATTTGCTGAAATTGTTCATGTGTGCTTGTTTAGTTAGTTATAGCTATGATATTTGTCAACTGTATACATTCAATTTGTTTTTGGTGATGATTGAGTCTTCTTGATTGCTTGTTCAAATATGAAATAATTTCGGTTTACTTGTTAATTAACTGAGGTTTACTAGACTGTGTAATCCAGCTACCCTCCACAATAGCAATCCCCCGCAGAAACTTCGGCAAGAGAATCAGAGCAAGAAGCTCCTGTTAATGAGTAAGTTCTACTTAAAATCCTTTTTATTAGTTTTGATGCTATATCATAATAATTTTGGTTTATTTTGAAACACTTTACTATGTAATCCAACTGCCCTCCACAACCTTAACAGCAAGCCCCCGCAGAAACTTCGGCAAGGGAATCAGAGCAAGAAGCTCATGTTAATGAGTAAGTTCTATTGAAAATCTTTTTTATTAGTTTTGATATTATATCATAATGCCTTTTGATTATTTTCAAAGCTTTCCTCTTTTATCTTGCAGTCCTCTCCATCCTCAACATTGGGAAGATGACTTTGGTGCACCTTCATTCATCCTTGGCATAAGTTTACCGAACTCTGCACCAACAATAAAGCAAATTGAAAGTTGGGTAGAGGTGTTGATGGATGTTGAGGTGGCAGCAGCATTGCAATATGCGAAAAAATAAGTTCGGAGCGGAGTTTGAGCACCCTTGAAAAGTATAAGACTCCAGTAAAAGAAAAGGAAATAACAGAAGAGCTGAGAAAAAAATATTATCAGTGGATGACGCATATCAAGACTGACAAAAAAGGGTCAAGCAATGAGTTCAATACCATATTTCTCTCAGACCACAAAGCTCATTTAGAGGGGAGTGGATGCCAATTCTTGTCTCTAAGACCCGGAGAAGACATAGAAAATATGGTAAATTCTTCTGCTGTTACATTAATATTAATGATTTTTCTAAAAAGTTATATTCTCATGTATCTGATTTTGGTCCTATAGGCGGTCTCTGCATTGTGTATGCTTCTTAACAACAAAAAATGTCACAGATTTGATGAAGAAATATACTATGTCTTGCTAGATATTGTGGTAAGATATCATTAAAGTTTATCATTAATTTTGGTTCATTTTGTTTATGTATGGTATGATACAAGAATTTTATTTCGGTTCATTTTGCAAAATTAAATGTTGGCGAAGCATAACCACGAGTATATTGATCCAAACATTAAGAAGGCCTTCCAGATCAATGAATTTAAGGATTACCTCCCTTTTCTTAACAATAAAAAAAATTAGCATCCCATTGATGCGTGAGCGTCTTTTCTTTATTCTCTTACTATTTTAGATATGAATGTATTGAATTTTATTGAGATTTTAGTGTTTTATATAGTATTGGATGCTACTTTGAGTCGTTTTATTGTTTTAATTATTTCAGGTGAAGTTTGGATTAGTTTGACAGAGTTCATGTATGAGAAAAGAGAAGAATGCTAAATCTGTTTAGCTGGTGCTAAATGCCGCATCTTACGTTTAGCCCCTAGACACTTTGTAACACGTGCAACCATTCTGTGAAGCCGGTGCTAAATGTGGACTTGTGCGTTTAGCGCCAGGTACCTTGTAACGTGTGCGAGCAAGCTGTGAAGGCAGCGCTAAACACCACTAGCTGGTGTTTAGCACCAGTAGACCCAAAACGTCACCGATTGGTTCTGTTTGAGAGACGCTAAATGCGGAGTTGGGCGTTTAGTGCCAGGCCTCCCGAAGCGATAGAGAAGCTCATTGTCCAAGCAGCGCTAAATGCCGAGCCTGGCGTTTAGCGCCAGTAGCGCGCATTTGGAATGTATGGAAGGGCTTTAGTTTAGATTTTAGTAATAATTAATTTTATTTTCTTTTCTTTTAGTTATTATTATTTTTTCAAAACACAATCTTTTAGGTTTAGAATCTATTACTCTATTTTATTTTCAAATCAAAATTAGGTTTAGATATAAAAGGGAAAAGATTTAGCCCTTCGGGCTCTCTTCTCTTTTCTGCTTAGTCTACACTTTACACACTTTTGAACCATAATTTTTCTCTGAGCAATGAGCAACTAAACCTCTGTTGTTAAGGTTAGGAGCTTTGTTTATTCTACAGATTAATACTATTGTCACTCTATTTTAATTATTGTATTGATTTAAATTCAAGGATTATTTTTGTTCTTCATCTTATGAATTTGAGTCTATTAGAAAATAGTCCTTGTTCTATTTGAATTCTTGTTCATTCTTGAAAAGTTAACTCACTTAAATAATAGATTGAAAGTAATTCCTCCGAATTCACTAATTACCTAGACTTAATGGGATACGTGAGATATAATCCTCTTATATTTGGGTAATTAGGAATTTTGTGGCTACTAAACTAGAATTGGACTTAACCCTTTAATCTACATTAAGTGAACAAGGAATTGGCAGTTGATTAGGTTAGAGGAGACTAAATTGCTAAGGAATTAGGATTTAGTCAATTAGGGTTGCCATGAGTTGGATCTTGCATGATTAAAATAGTTGGTAAGAAATATTAATCCGGAAAAATAAATACCTCTGAAACCTTAACTATTCTCTCACATAATTTTCACATCAAATTTACTGCTTGCTTTCTAAATTCCTAAATTATTGTTTAATGACTTCTCGCTGGTCATCTTCTCAATTCCTTGTGTTCCTTCCATTTTTGCACGCTTCCTCTTTATTCTCTAAGCTATTCCTGCCCTATGAAGCCTGAAACAGTTAACACACAGATCAAGGCATCGAATGGTAATAGGAGAGGATTAAGATTAGCTAAATTAAGACCAAAGAAGCATGTTTTCAATCATAGAACTAAACTAGGAAGGAATTATAAAATCATGCAAATCATATGAATAAGTGGGTGAAAAGCTTGATAAAACCACTCAATTAAATACAATATAAACCATAAAATAGTGGTTTATCATTGTGTAATGCCCCAACTACTTTTCAGAGATGTATGCTTTCTATATTTTTTGACATGGTTGAAAAGTTCATTGAGGTATTTATGAATGATATTCTGTATTTGGTAATTCTTTAGATTATTGCCCTAAGCATCTTTCCTTAATCTTGAAATGGTGCCAAGAAATAAACCTTTTTTTAAATTGGAAAAATATCATTATATGGTTACTGAAGGTATTATTTTTGGACACTGAATTTTAAGTAAGGGAATTGAGGTTGATAAAGCTAAGGTGAAAGCAATTGAAAAATTACCACCACCCACTAATGTTAAGGCGATTCGGAGTTTCTTGGGACATGCAGGATTCTATAAGAGATTTATAAAGGATTTTTCCAAGATTGTTAAGCCTTTGAGCAACCTCTTGGTTGCAGACAGTTCTTTTATTTTTGAAAATGATTGTTTGCATGCCTTTGAAACTCTGAAAGCTAGACTTGTCTCCGTTCTATCATAGCTCCTCCTAACTGGAATTTGCCATTTGAATTGATGTGTGATGCCAGTGATTATGCTATATGAGCCATCTTGGGATAGAGACAAGACAAGCTTATGCACGTCATTTATTATGATATCCGTGTATTAAATGACACACAAAAGAATTACATAACTACAGAAAAAGAATTACTAGTTATAGTTCATGATTTTGATAAGTTCATGTCCTATTTAATTGGCTCTAAGGTTATTGTTTTTACTTTTTACTGATTGATAAACTCCAATTTTGTGGTTTATCTTGTATTGAATTTAGGGAATTTTATCAACTTATCTCATATTTATTCAATGAAATAGCATGATTTTGTAATTATCCCTAATTTGTGCTTAAGAGTGAAAACATGCTTTTTGGGCTTTTTATTTGCTAATTTTCACTTCGATTCCATTTGATGCTTTGATATGTTTGTTGAGTGATTTCAGGCTTATAAGGCAATGATTGGATGGTAGAAGTGAAGAGAAAAGCATGCAAATTGGAGAATTCATGAAGAAATGAGGATTCGCTGAACACAAGGCCACGCGCACGTGTCACCCACGTGTACGTGTGAGGAGGAAATTTGCCAAGCGACGCACACGCGTCACCCACACGCACACGTGACGTTGGTCACATGACCTCATTAAAGTGAAAACACTGGGGCGATTTCTGAGCCATCCAGGCCCAACTCCAACTCATTTTTGAAGCTATTTGATGCAGAATTCAGGAAGGAGAAAGGGGGGAGCAATTACTTTAGCTTAGCAACATGTCTTAGGGTAGTTTTTTAGAGAGAGAAGTTCCCTATTCTCACTACAATTAGGGTAGATTTAGGTTAAACTCTCTTAGATTCAAGCTTTAATTATTCTTATTTTCAGTTTCTTTTACCTTTCCTTGTTCTATTACCTTAATTCTCTTAGTTTTACTTGTTAATTTTTCTTTTATGCCACTTTTATGTTCATGCACTCTTGTTAATTTCAATTTCATTTAATGCAATTTAATGTTTCTTTGTTTATTGTTGCTTAATTGAGTTGTCATTGTTATTTTCTTGCTTTGGGTAGTTGTAGATTTTATATTTCTTGCAATTTTACCTTGCTTTCCTTTTATGCCTTCCAAGTGTTTGACAAAATGCTTGGTTGGATTTTAGAGTAGATTTTGAGCATTCTTGGCTTGGAAAGAGAAATTAGGCAATCTTGAAGCATTAATATCCAACTTATGTTGGTGATCTAGAGTTGTTAGTTAATATTATTTTCATTGACTCTAATCTCTTACTAATTCAATTAGTAAGTTGATTATGACTTATGGATTGAGATTAACTAGTCTTATTTGATTTTCTCCCGATGTTGGAGGTAGCAAAATAGGATTAATTCTTGGTAATTATTGTGTTATGATTAATGACTAGGATAGAAAGCCTTGATTCTCAATCATTGCCATGAATGCCTCTTTTTATTAGGTGTTATATTTAGTTGTTTGATTTACATTTCTTGCCATTTAATTTCTTGCCTTTTTATCAACACACCCCGTGAAACTCATAACCAATAATTGAGCACTCGTACTTCCTAGGGAGAACGACCCGGGACTAATACTCTCAGTTATTTTTATTGGGTTAAACTTGTGAGAACTAAAACTAAACTCTGATTGAGTGTTATCTGTCAGTTTGGAACTATACTTGCAACAAAGTGATCTCTTTTATCGAGAAGAAATTCTAACCCGATGGTAACGCTCACATCATTGACCATGCTGCTCTTAAGTACCTTCTAACCAAGCAGGATTCTAAACTAAGATTGATCAGGTGGGTGCTCCTTCTTCAAGAGTTTGATGTTGAGATTAGAGACAAAAAAGGGTCAGAGAATCAAGTGGCTGGCCATCTTTTTAGGATTGAGCCTGAAGAGGGGATGCAACAACCTACTCCTGTGACTGAGACATTTCCGGATGAGAAACTCTTTATGATTCAGAGGTCTCCGTGGTTTGCGGATATTGCAAACTACAAAGCCATGAGGCTCATCCCCAAGGAGTACACTAAGCAACGAGTTAAAATGCTTTTAAATGATGCTAAGTACTACTTATTGGAAGAATCTTATCTTTTTAAAATGTGCTCAGAAGGTATAATCTGATGTTGTGTCTCAGATAAGGAATCACAGCAGATTCTCTGTCATTGTCATAGTTCCGTGTACGGAGGCCACTTTGGTGGTGAAAGGACGGCTACTAAGGTCCTTCAGAGCGGTTTTTATTGACCGAATCTCTTTAGTGATTCTCGGAAAGTTATGCGGAACTGTGACAAGTGTCAGAGAGCCAGGAATCTCCCCAATAACCTTGAGATGCCACAATAAGAAATTTTGGAGATTGAGTTGTTTGATGTATGGAGTATTGATTTCATAGGACTTTTTCCACCGTCATACTCAAACACTTACATCTTGGTGGCAGTTTATTATGTGTCCAAGTGGGTGAAAGCAGTGGCTTTACCTGCTAATGATGCCAAAGTGGTGTTGAGCTTTCTTCAGAGGTATATTCTCAGCTGGTTTGGTGTCCCAAGGACACTTATTGTGATGGAGGAAGCCACTTCTGCAACCGACAGTTGGACTCACTTCTTCAGAGATATGGAGTCCGTCATAAGGTGGCAACCCCTTATTACCCACAGATAAGTGGACAGGTGGAGGTCTCCAACAGAAAACTCAAGAGGATTCTGGAGAAGACTGTTAGCTCTTCACGGAAGGACTAGGCTAGGAAGCTTGATGATGCTCTCTAGGCATATCAAAAGGCATTCAAGACTCCAATTGGCATGTCCCCTTATTAATTGGTCTATGGTAAAACTTATCACTTGCCAGTTGAGTTGAATCACAAAGCATATTGGGAAACAAAATTCCTGAACTCTGATGTCAAGGATGCGGGAGAAAAGAGGCTCCTTCAACTAGATAAGCTTGATGAATTTAAAAATTTTGCTTATGAGAATGTCAAGCTCTATAAGGAGAAGACCAAGTTGTGGCATGACAAGAAAATAGCCACAAGAGCATTTGAACCAAACCAGAAAGTCTTACTATTCAATTCAAGGCTCAAGCTCTTTCTTGAAAAGCTGATGTCCTAGTGGTCAAGACCTTTTGTGATAACTAGAGTGTCGTCGTATAGTCATATGGAACTTCGGGAAGAAAATTTGGATAGAAGGTTCACGGTCAATGGCCAGAGGCTGAAGCACTATCTTGGAGGCGAGGTTGATTGCCAGAAGTCCGCTCATCTGCTGACTTAGCAGAGACGAATGTCAAGCTAACGACATTAAATAAGCGCTTAATGGGAGGTAACCCAACCGTTCGTATCCTTAGATTTCATATTTATTTTAGTTTTAATTTATTTGTTATAGTTCTTCACAGTGTTCCTTTGTTTTACATGTATTTTGGTCAAGCAAAAGGTTTAAAATAGGATCAGGATGAATCTGAGGGGGAAAAACCGAACACCCTGGAGAGGAATTGATTCAAGTGCTTTGGCGCTAAGCGCTAGGCTGGATGTTTAGCGCCGAGGAGCACAAATTTTGAAGGAAGTCTAGTGCGAGAGGGTCAAGCTGACAGCTTTGTAGTTCCTTCAACTTCTTGTATTCCTTCCACTTTTGCATGCTTCCTTTCCATCCTCTAAGCCATTCCTGCCCTGTAATTCCTGAAATCACTTAACACACATATCAAGACATCTGATGGTAATAAGAGAGGATTAAATAAAAGGAAATAAAAGCCAAAGAAGCATGTTTTCAATCATAGCACAGAATCAGGAAGGAAAATATAAAATATGCAAATCATATGAATAAGTGGGTAAAGAGTTGATAAAAACCACTCAATTGAGCACAAGATAAAGCATAAAATAGTGGTTTATCAAAGTCCTTGTTCGAGTGGCGCTAGATGCAGACCTGGGCATTTAGCATCGAAGAGCACGGATTTCAAGGGAAGGCCTCTGTTTGGGTGGCGCTAAACGTGGACCTAGGTGTTTTGCGCCAACGAACACATATTTCGAGGAGCATTTACGTCGACACTGGCGCTAAATACAGACCTGGGTGTTTAGCGCTAGGATGTCCACCATTCCGGAATAAGCCATTGTCTTCGTGTTGCTAAACGCCAGGAGCGACGTTTCTCGCCGAGGATGTTACAAAATTGAAATTGGCCTCTGTCTGGCTGGCGCTAAATGCAGACCTGGGCGTTTAGCGCCAACCCCTCATCCCTTCAAAAAGAAAATTTACACTACGGCCAGTAGCGCCTTAAGGGGTTCTTTGAGAAGGAATTTTAAAATTTGAAGAGGAATCTCAGTGGGCCCAATGACCCCCTACACTCCCCAATCAATTTTGCCTTTCACCCCACCCCCAAAATCTCTCTCTCCATTCCTCCTTTATAACCATTTCTCCCTATTCCTTCACCAATTAATTATTTTCAATTTCCCATTCTCCTTTCCAACTACGCACCATAACTCTAATTCAATTCAGTTACCCCTCCCCTCCCATAAACCAACCGAACCCCTCCCTCTCCCTATTTATAAATAACCATTCTTTTTCACCTTTTCACTACAACAACTCACATTCACCCCCTTTCACCTACCCTTTCCCTTCTTCTTTTACACAAAACAACATTCATTTCACAACTCTTTCTTTAACCACTCCAACGTCATATACCCAATTCCCTTCTTTTTTCCAACCTTTATTCTCAATTTTTCTTTTCTATCCCCCCTTTTTAAATCACCCTCCACCCATATTTTCCACCCTCTATTTTTTGTTCTTTATTTCTTTTTCTTTGCTCAGGGACGAGCAAATTTCTAAGTTTGGTTAGGCCCACCACCATTTTTTTTGTGATTCATTCATATGGCACCCAAGACTAGAGAGTCCTCCTCTAGGATGAGAAAAGATAAAGCCCCAGCAACCGGTCCTTTTGACAACAACCGGTTCAGCTCCAAGGTCCATGAGAATTACTTTCACGAGATCACAAGCAAAAAGAAAGCGATCCCGGAAGTGAGATTTGATTTACAACCGAATGTGTATCTAGAGATATGGAAGCAGATTCAGAGGAGAGGTTGGGAGACTCTATGCAACCGCATGACTATAGTGGGTCACCTGATGGTCCAGGAGTTCTATTTCAATGCTTGGATCACTTACAAGAATGTCAACGGTATTAAGTCCAATCCGAAGAATTAACGCATCATGGTCCGAGGGAGGATTTTGGAGTTTGGTCCAGAGAGAGTGAGGGAGGTGCTTCAGTTACCACCGAGTAGAGAGGACCCTCACTCTTACACTGAGAGGGTCAACAGTGATCAGAGACTGGACCAGATCCTCGCTGGCATATGCCTTCCAGGAGAATAGTGGAGGCATAATTTTGAGGGACAACCATACCAGTTGGGGAGGCACGATTTGAGGCCGGTCGCTAGGGGATGGTTGGAGTCCATTCAGCGCTCCATCATTCCTACGAGTAAGTGGTCTAAGGTTACCATTGACCGAGCAGTGATGATTCATTGAATCATGCTCAGTAATGAGGTGGATGTGCATTGCGTGATTCCTCAGGAGTTGTATAGCATTGCCGGGAAGGCATCCATCTCT
>NC_029778.3:69841724-69879301 GCF_000817695.3 Arachis duranensis
CATGATACCCACATTGACATCGAGAGGCTGATCACTATTCACTAGGAAGGGTATGGAGTATGCTAGAGAGTATGTCAGAGCCCCGAGAGAGGAGACGGCTCCCCCATCTCAACCACAGCAGTCTGAGATACCTCAGGGATATTATTTCCCTCCATGGGATTATTGGGATCAGTTGACATCATTCATTAGGAATCTGGCCTCGTCTGTTAACTAGCTGAGGATGGACCATGAGGGCCACTCTATTCTCCTTTAACAGCTAGTGGAGGAACAGCAGAGCCAGCAGCGGGAGATGAAACAGCTGAGACGCGATTATGGAGCTCATAGAGGATTCCCAGGAGGAGGCAGCCACCATGACGACTGAGCTTGTAAAACCCGCTAAATTAATAAATAATTATCCAAGAAATTAATTTTTATTTAAGAAAATTATGAAATTTAATTTTATAGTTTAATGAGGTAGAATTAATTAAAACATGAATTTTGCCAGTAATTTTAAAGAATTTGGCCCAAGATTGGGATGAACGGGTCGAACCGAGTGAATGGGCCCGTATTGAGCCCAAGGCCTAACCCAATCCAGCCCGCACTTAAGCATTTCAGCATTCCTTTCTCCTCCATTCACCACACACATTCATAAACACAAGGAAGAAGAAGGAGAAGGTCCAAACCCTTGTTCCAAATTCAAGTTGCCATAATTTTTCACTCTAAGCTCCAATCGCCGCACCGTTTGTGGCCACCTTGTCTAATTGAGTTGCCTTTGGGTTATACGAAAAAATTGGCCAAGGTATGATTTTGCTTTCTTGTAGATAATATGTAATGTCTCATAAAATCTTAGGCTAGGTGACTGTAGGATAAGTTGAATGGTATGAGTTGATTGAGTAATGTGGTTAGTAAATGAGTATTTGTATATGTATGTATGACATTGGGATAGTATGGTGAATATTTAATTGCTAATATAATGAGTTGATGATGATTGTGAATTGTTGATATAAATGTTGAGTTTGGTGAAAAATTATGCATGAGATTAGTGAATAACGAAAAGGGTTTGTTTGTAAAATTATGATGTTGATGAGTATAAATAATGATGATTGATGATGTGTTATGGAAGGAAGGTGAATTAACATGTGTATGTATGAATGTGGAAATGTTGGTATTTTTATGTAATTAAATGATTGACAAATGATGGGTTGATGTTTGGTGAGTTAGGATATGGCATGAGATGCTTTTGAATAGGATTTGGTTGGTTTTGGTTTGAAAATTTTGAGTTTTGAAGTTTTGGTAAAAACATATTTTTAATGAACTTCAGCGGTCCCTAACTTGAGCCTCAGACTTTGGATTTGAATGAAATCTATTTTAAAATAAAGATAATTTCAAGATCTTGGTATAAAGTTTGTGGAAATCAAAATTTTGTAGAGGAAGTTATGAACGTTAGAAATTAGGTGCAAAAAACTGAAATTTTCCTAAGTGCAGAAAACCAGAATTTTTGGTGGGTGTGCGTAAGCACATACCAGGAAGTGTGATTTGGGGTGTGCATATGCACACAAGGGTGTGTACACACAGGTTGGGAAGGTCGTTTTGTTGTGTGAGTACACACACTACTCTGTTTTGCACAAAAACTCCATTTTTTCAGCGTTTGGCCTTCTCGGCAAGTCTGTAAACCTCCAAAACTATTGTTTTGATGAAAATTCACTATTTTTGAACTATTGAACATTTCTCAAATTTCTCAAACCTCTGAAAACTTTGATTAAATTTTATTAGTAAGGTTTTGAGTCACGAAGTAAGGGTTAGCGGGTGGAAGAAAATAGAATTAGCATCAGAGGAGTTGAAGAAGGGGATATTCAATTTGATGAGATGATGAAAGTAATGAATGAGACAATTGATGAATGATAGTTAATGTGAAGAATATTAATTGAACTTAAATGAGCTGTGAGACAAGAAAGCTTAGAATATTGGTTATGAGGATGGGAGTTATTGGGTAAAGGCTTTGAGAATAGATGAGTAATTACTACATATGATGCAAATTTTGAGGATAGACGAGTAATTCCTATTCGAGATATAATTTTGAGGATAGATGAGTAATTCCTATCTGAGGATAGATAAGTAATTCCTATCCTAGTCATGGTCTGTGGATAGACGAGTACTTCCTACCTGGGTTATGGTTTGAGGCACCTACCTGAGTAGACGAGTAATACATATTCTGGGTTGGGTGAAACACCGGCATGGGGAGATGAGTAATACATGTTCCATGTTGTGGTGTTCTATCCAGGGTTAGCTATCGGACACGTCGAGTTGGCTTTATAATCGACAGATGAGACTCATCAGCTATAGGACAGGCATACATTATATGCATATGTTTGATTTGCTTGCTTGTGCATTAATTGGGAGTGTCTTTGTGATTTAGTGTACCTAATTGCTATACTTGCTACCTGCATGACGTGTACTTTAATTGTGTTTGCCATTGTCTGTTGTTCTATCTGTGTATTTCCACCGGAGTTGGAGGATTTGGAGGAAGACAGATGATGGAGGATTTTGGATAGAGTTTTGGTTAAGTTTAGAAAAGTTAGAGAACCACCCTACTTATGGCTTTCATTTTCAAATCTTTAAGTTTTATAATCTAAGTGTCATAGTTCTAGGATTGTCTTTGGCTTTTCTGGGACCTTATATATTATGTATGTTGGCACCGTTACCATGCTGAGAACCTCCAGTTCTCATTCCTTACGGATATTTGTGTTTTTCAGATACAGGTTAAGAGGCACCTTCGCTAGGCGTCTGGACTTCCTGTCGCAGCGGAGTTGGGCTGTCATACTTTGGGTGTTTTGATATATATGTACTTATGTATAGACTTCTCCCATGTTATATTTTGCTGTTGTAGCTTATAGAGGTTTTTTTATGGGAAACTAGGTTTCTTTTGAGTACTTTGATATTTTTGGGATTATATGTATGTATGTATGTATTTATTCTCTAGCCAGTCTTAGCCTTGTAGGTTGAGCCCGGGGCTCGAATATTTTGTATTTATTGACCCTCTACTCTTATATGTATGTATATGTATCTCTTCGCTCTTCTTACGCTAGTAAACGTTACTTTTGAGCGTTGCGCTTTTAATTTTTGCAATTTTGATTTAACCATCTTTCAAGACTCCTCGATTATTACATCCTTTTTAGTATATTATATAGGTATATTTTATTTTTAGAGGTGGTAATACTTGGCCACCTCTACTTTATGGCTTAAGCGTAAGGTTCAATGTGGTAGGGTGTTGCAACGGCGGTCTAGTTCCTTTTATATTATTTTCCTATTTCAGTTCTATATTATTTCTCTCCTGTTTTCTAGTGCTTTATAGTATCTTTTGCATGATCCTGTTTAGAGTCAGTAGTTCTAGTTATATTTAGTAGTTTTAATTGTCTTTAAATTCTGCTTTTGAAGATCATGTATGCTTACTGAGCTTGAAGAAGAAAAAGAAAAGAAAAGTGGTGTAATTGCATGCGAAATTTAGTCTATATATTTTGAATTGTCTTATTTATCTTGATGTGGTAGTATTATCTGTGGCTCTGAATGTATGAAAATAATAGTGCATAATTGATGTTGCAGTTAAGAGTGTTGATTCTTGAGGTATAGGAATTTAGAGAAGTATTATGGATTTTCTAAATTAAACAAGAAATTAATCCTTGAAGCAAAATGGACAGCAAAAAGAAAAAAAAATAAAAAGTAAGGTCCAAGGCTCTGAGCATCAATGGCTAGGAAGGTCAAATGTGATTAAAAGCTCAAAGAGTTGTTTTCCTAGCCATATGCTTGTGGTGTAAATATGTCAAGGAATTCTTGAGACAGAGCACTAAGAGTCGAGACCAAGTGCAAGTAAAAGAGTAATGCCAAATGCTCTGAGCACCACTGACTGGAAAAAATGGAAAGAAAAAATCAGAATTCAAAGAGTTCCCCAGTTAAGTGCTTGTGGTATTTCAGTGTCAAGTAAAGCTTGAGACAAAACATTTAGAGTCACAGCTAGACTCAAGGTGCAAAAGCACCAAAGAAAAGAATAAAAGAAAATGCTGCGTTCAAGGATTAATCAGAGGTTAAAAAGGAAGAGAATTCATAATATTATCCAAGTTCTAGTTCTGAAAGACATTGACATTTCTGAACTTCAAAGGATAATGAGATGTAAAAACTATTCAAGATCACAGTGTCGTTAACCACATAGAGAAGAGACATGAGCTTAATTGAAAACTCAATTTTTAGACAGACCTACATCTCAGATTCAGGTTATTTTTGGTTACTTGAGGACAAGCAACAATTCAAGTTTGGTGTTGTGATGCGTGAGCATCTTTTCTTTGTTTTGTTACTATTTTAGATATTAATTTATTGAGTTTTATTGAGATTTTAGTGTTTTATATAGTATTGGATGCTACCTTGAGTCACTTTATTATTTTAATTATTTCAAGTGAAGTTTAGATTAGTTTGACAGAGTTCGTGTATGAGAAAATATAAGAATTCTGAATTTGTTAAGCTGGCGCTAAACGCTGCATCTAGTGTTTAGTGCCAGGCACTTTGTAAAGCGTGCAGCCATTCTGTAAGCCGGCGCTAAACGTGGACCTAGGCATTTAACGTCAGGTGCCTCGTAACATGTGCAATCAAGCTGTGAAGGCGGTGCTAAACGCTGCTACCTGGCACCCGAAATGTCGACAATTGGTTATGTTTGAGTGGCACTAAACGCGGACCTGGGCGTTTAGCGCCAGGCCTCCCGAAGTGATGGAGAAGCTCACTTTCCAAGAGGCGCTAAACGCCAAGCCTGGCGTTTAGCGCCAGTAGCGTGTATTTGGAATGTACAGAAGGGCTTCTTTAGTTTAGATTTTAGTAATAATTAATTTTATTTTATTTTCATTCAGTTATTATTATTTCAGAACACAATCTTTTAGGTTTAGAATTTATTACTCTGTTTTATTTTCAAATCAAAATTAGGTTAGATATAAAAGGGAAAAGATTTAGCACTTCGGACTCTCTTCTCTTTTCTATCTCATTCTACACTTTACACACTTTTGAACTCTAGTTTTTCTCTGAGCCATGAGCAACTAAACCTCCATTGTTAAGGTTAGGAGCTCTGTTTATTCTATGGATTAATACTACTGTCACTCTATTTTAATTATTATATTGATTTAAATTCAAGGATTACTTTCATTCTTCATCTTATTAATTTGAGTGCATTGAAAAATAGCTCTTGTTCTACATGAATTCTTATTGATTATTGGAAAAAATAACTCACTTGAATAATAGCTTGAAAGTAATTCCTCCTAATTCACTAATTACCTAGACTTAATGGGATACGTTACATATAATCTTCTTATATTTAGGTAATTAGGGTTTTTGTGGCTAATAAATTAAAGTTGAACTTAACCTTTTTATCTACATTAAGTGACTAAGGAATTAGCAGTTGATTAGGTTAGAGGAGACTAAATTGCTAAGGAATTAGGATTTAGTCAATTAGCGTTGCCATGAATTGGATCTTGGATGATTAAAATAGTTGGTAAGAAATATTAATCCAGAAAAATAAATACCTCTGAAACCTTATTTGTTCTCTCACATAATTTTCACATCAAATTTACTGCTTGCTTTCTAAATTCCTGAATTATTGTTTAATGTTTTTGAACCCAAAACATTCTTTTCCGCTAGGCTGACTAAGTGAATCATTCAATTGTTGTTTGGTCCATCAATCCTCGTGGGATCGACCTTGACTCACCTAAGGTATTACTTGGTATGACCCGATGCACTTGTCGGTTTAGTTGTGGCACTCGAAATCCGCACCACCCATCCATTTGTAAGTTGTAATTTCTAAAATTTCTTAAATAATTTCATCATTTAGTATCATTTAGACTGAAATATTCTATCATTTTTTAAAAACTTCAGCTGTTTGCACCAATTTGCTATGGAGGCCACTAGTGGTTGTGGATTGCTGATGTTCAGAAGGTCTTTCTTGTGCTGAACCCCATCAAAAAAATACATGTGCCTGTAGAAAGAATAGCTTTGAATAAATTTGTTATAAGTTATTTATATAATACATATTTTTGTATAAGTTATCTCTTATTTCTAGTCTTTCTACTTTAATTAAACCATATCAACCACTTTTTGTGCCTGATTGAGCATTGTTTCTATCCTATCCTTTTCAGAGCTTGATAGTATCCTAAATGAGGGTCTATGTTGGGGCAAAACATTTGGTGGACAACGAAGAGGGCATTGAAACACCATATATTTTGATCAGCAGTCAACAAACATCATATCAATCTTCCTATTATTCTTTGGTATAGTAGTGTTATTTAATATGTTTTACTGTGTTTTTCTGTGTCTGTCCTATTAATCATATTTTACTTTCTTATTTCTTTATTAGTTGGAATTGCAGAATATACATCATAAAATGGCTAGAAATATTTGATCCCAAAAAGATCAAAAAAGAAAAATACAAATGTAAAAGGTGAAAACAGGTGAGTATCATTAAACATAGTTGATCCTCTGCTTCTAAATTAATACATATTAATAAATTTTGGTTCATTTTTTAGTTTAATTGAGGTTCATTTGTTTTCGTTTTGCTTGACTTTGCTGAACTTTTTAGTTAGTTATAGCTCTAATATTTGTCAGCTGTATACATTCAATGTGTTTTTGTCATAGTACTAAATACCAAACCGGATTGATCAGTTCAATCGATTTAACCAGGAACCTGTCGCCAAGCCGGTCCGATTAGGCCTATAAACCGCCTGGCAAAAAATCGGTTACAAAACCAGTCGAAGCGGCAGAATCGGCCAATTTTTTGAAGGGTTTCTAGTTCGAAAATAAACCCTCCAAAACTGTGCCATTTTGTCTTTAGGAAAAAAAAGAGGAAAACTCTAAATCCCTTTCATCACCCGTAACCCAGTCACAGTCACACACACTCCTCTCCTCTCCTCTCTGAAACTGAACCAAAATTTTGAAATTGAGAGAAGCCATATAGCCCGCAATTGTGTAGCCATCGCATCAACGGTTTTAACCACTGCAGCCTCACAGCCCCGCAGCACCGCGTTGTTGTCATCGCCGATCTCGATCTTTCTGTGTTTGCCGGTGTCACCTCCTCTATCGTCGCCGTCACTCGCCTTCCTCCTCGCCACCGGTAAGAACTGTGACTTGGATTTTGATAATTCTTGGATGTTGATAATACTAAGTTCGCACTTCCCAGCCATCTCCTCGTCGTCTGTTTGTTTACTTGTTATTTGTTAGTAATTGATTTGCTGGATTCTAATTTTGTTAATAATTAGATTCTGCTAAATTTTTTGCTGAGGTTATTGACTTATGTCTGTTCATGATTTTGTTAATAATTGGATTCTGCTAAATTTGTATGCATTTTGCTATACTTAATTGCTATACTAATTTATTTACTATGATTAATCACTTTCACTGCGACGAAGATTGAAGTTAAGAAAATTTAAGTTAGTTATACATCACACGATGACTTTCTTTAGGAATTTTCTAAATGATAATGTCTTCTATAGCGTCATTAAAGATAAAGACGAAGAACAGAATGTTGATAGAGTACTTAGATCTGTAGGTAATGAGTGTGTGGATGCAACGTCCGGTGAAGAGGAATTTGATATGAAGATGGAGGCACACTACTAGAGTGATGGTGAGCCAGATTGGACAAATTAAAGTTTGTTATAGTAGAACATTATAGCCACTATGTGCATTTTGGTTGTTTTTAGTTATGAACCTTTATGTTTAAAGTTGTTTGTGAACTTCTAATATTAAATTATAGATAATTTATTATGTGAAATTGTGAAATATTGAATTTTATTAAGTTAGAAATTATTAAATTTATATATTTGAAATTATATATAGGTTTTTTAATAATTTTATTTAATATTTAATTAAATCGGTTGAACCCTGGTAGAACCCCGATCGAACTAGTGAACTAGTAAACCAGTGACCTTATCCGTTTATTTTACCAGTCCTGTTCTTGCAACCTTGGTTTTTGTTGATGATTGGGTCTTTTGACTGCTTGTTCAAATCTGAACTAATTTCGGTTCATATCTTAGTTCATTTTGCTTCTGAAAATTCATAAAAGAAAGTTTTGATTTAAAATCAGGATGAACCTTAATTCAAAATGAAACGAACCAAAATTTTTAAACGATTGCAACATACCATCCATATTCGAAAACAAGTTAATTTGGGTTCATTTCTTAGTTTATTTCGGTTCATATGAATATATTTCTTTCAATTGTAGGAACAAGTTGATGCTTTCAAGGATGAATATGGTCCAACCATTCTCTTGGACAAGATATATAAATTGAGAGACAAAGTCATCGAGGGATCTGAAGGCATAAGAATCTCAAAGCCATCTACTGCCAATGCAGCCCAACCATTTCAAACAAATAAATCAAAAGAAATTTAAGAAAATATTTTCACACACACACACACACACACACACACATATATATATATATCCCCAGATGAGAACCTCCAAAAAGGATTTAAGAGGATCACATTGAATAGATTGAATGTATTTATCAAACCTCAACAATGGCAAAAACACAAATAAACTGAAATTTAGTCACAAATAAACCAAAATGTATTCTAATAAACACATAAACTGTTTACCACAACACAATTGCAGAAGTTGATTTTTTTTTGGTGACTTGCAGAAGTTGATTTGAAAAACCAAAAAGTGACTATTCAATAAAACATAACACAAATCAGAAAATTAACCCTCATTTTCATCAAAGGGGAGAGTTAAACATAAATGAACCAAAATTTGTTTTACTAAACACCGAAACTTCTATCATAGTGCGTCATGTCCTCTCCAGGATAATTCATATCCTATGCATCGTAAGGGCTAAAGCTTGGCTGAATTATTGATCCACCATCTAAAATGTTCAACTGCAAAAGAAGGAAATCATACATTAGCAAATGTACCAGCATGCACAAACACATTTTTTCCTAATCAAAAGCAAATCAATGTTACCTCACTTAGAGCTGCTTTTTCTTTTTCTTTAATGCATTTGCGATCCTAGTCTATTCTTGGGACGACCTCTTGTCGTAACACGTGGGAGACTTTGAAGATTGTTAACATCATTCAACGTAGCATCTTCATGAGATAACGAATATTTACCTTTACTTTTCGATTAATATTCTTGCATCTCATCCATGACATTATCAAAAGTGTGGTGCAAAATTCCAGTCAACTCCTCATATTTTGATGCAAATTCACAAATATTGTGCAAACAAAATACCAAATCATCAAATCTCTTGCTTCTTGGCTCCAATAAAGGCTCATCTTGGCTGCTCTTGATATGTGTGTGCCTCCTCTTTATGTTCTTACTCCAGCGTTACAGTATATATTTTGGTGCCACTTTATCTACTCGCTCAAAGCTTAAGGCACTCAAAGAATGACGGCACAATATATCCCTTGACTCAAACAATAAGCACTGGCATTTTACTTTGCATGATATTGCATCGTATGTAACAACAAACTTGTTGAACGTTGAGTTAGAAACCTGTTCTACAACTTCATATGCCGTAAACCTAGAGTAGACTACGTTGATCTTGTGATGCCATTCACCTTTTCTCTAAATTGTTCTTGAACTTCCCTGAACTTCTCATGAATATACACATGCTGAAATTGAGCCTCTATTGATGATTTTGTTGCACACGGTATGATAGTATGAAAATCTGCAACATGAAATTCTTTCTCTTTTTGCTTTCTGCTTCCTAGACAATTATCATATTGCTTCACAAATTGAGTTAAGGAGCTATTGCGTGTAATAAACTTGTTAAAAAAATGTATACTCTCACTGCTTTGTGTGCTTTTCATCCTAGTCCAAACGTGGTGATCAAGATAAATTGAAATCCTTAAATGACGATCTTCAAATAACTCTGCAAATGAACCGAAATCAGACACAAAATGAACTGAAAGTTATACCCGTTTTCACCGGAAAAATAACATCAATTAATTCGAATGAAAACACAGTTACCTGAAAGCCAGTTATTGCCTCCAACACCATATTTCATGAGAAAATCATTCCAATTTCTGTCAAATGCATTTTTTGTAAATAAGTTCTACTCGTCTTTTGTTCAATTTCTATGTGTCTCTTGTAGCCATTTAATTTATGTGGAATCTTCATAATATTCCAAATACACCACCTGTAAATTGTCGTTGGCCTACAGGTCTCAATAGTCCTTTCGCATCGATGCACATTGATCGATAAGAATCCTTTTTGGTCATTTTCTCCCATGCAATAAAGCCAATATTCAAATAACCATTTGAATGACTGAATATCCTTATTTTTTATCAAAACACATCCAAGAAGTGTCGACTGACCATGGTGATTCACACCCACAAAATAACCAAAAACCGAATTGTACCTGCAATGGACATCAAAAAGGGAAATCCGTTATTAACCGAAACTAGTTATGCATATGAACCGAATACTATATCACAATGAACCGAAACTAGAATGGCAAAAATTACCTGTTTATGTTGTAAGTTGTATCAAATGAAATATCTCAAAAATACTCATCCGCAACTCTGCTTATTACATCAATCTAAAATGCATTTTCGATAGAGTGATAAACTTCAAAATTAAGCTAAAAAAATTTTGAATCTTCTCTTTTTTTTTAATAAGTATTTTCTAAATTCATTGGCATCATCTTGTTTAGAAACATTCTGTACTTCCCTTGTAATATAATTTCTCACATCTTTTTCAATAAAATTTAGTGCATGATGACCACCCACTGTTGCTACAAATGACTGATATATTTTACTCGGTCTAATTTTGGCTTTCTCATTATTTTCAATGGTACGATGCACAAACATACTTAGCTCCCTGTGTTGTTTAAGCATCTCTGTTTGATTTGGACAGCAAGGATATGCATGATTCAGAACAACTTTAGAAATAATCCAAAGACCAATGTCCTTCAATATATGTACATAAATCTTGGCTGGACAGTTTATTCCAGAGTTTGTCTTCAGAGTTAGAGATATCTTGAATTTCCATTTCCCCTCTCTACTACATGTAATATTGATTCTTAATTTCATATCCCTTCCGAGTAGCGTTCCTTATTTTCATAGAAAAACCAGCAAGTTTGGAATAATCTTTGTAGAATTTTCAGCTTCTTCAAGTGTCTTGAAAGTCATCCCAATCTTTGGGACAAATTGTTCATCAACAACACACCTGGACTGCAAAATGAACTGAAATATTATTGTTAAAATACCATTGTGTAATAATAAATGAAGCAAAAATTGTGCATTCTATAAATTTAGAAATTCTTGCATTCTATCCAAATTCAAATTCATAAACAACACTGATTTTAGCAAAAAAGGATGAAATTATTCATAATCACTTTATTCAATTGCATTCCATTCCATTCCATTCCATTCAAAATTGTTGAAGAATGAACCGAAATATTATCATAACACCACCATCGTATAATAACAAATGAATCGAAAATTGTGTTCATAAAACAACACTGATTTTAGCAAAGAAGAATATGATTATTCATTATCAGTTTTTTCAATTGCATTAGATACCATTCCATTCCATTTAATTCAAAATTGTTGAAGAATGAAATTAGATAAAATAAAGAACGATCCAACCCTCGTCCACTTGATTCGATTCTGGAGAATAATCCAAATCGCTCTCATTCAACTGATTTGAATTTGAATCATTCATTGTTTTGGAACCCCAGTCGATTTAAAAAAAAAACTAATGTAGATCAAAGTTTGAAGAGAAAGAGAATAAAATTAGAGGAGAACACAACAAAATTGAAAAAGAAAACAAAAATCTAAAGAGAAAAAGACAATAATCTGACGAAAACACAGAAAAATCATAGAGAAAGAAAATGTTTACTTTGAAGAGGAACGAAAAAAGAAAGATTTATGTTAAGTCTGTTATAAATGGTGTGACAGATGACTCTAAATCACTTGGTTGAATTTAATTAATAAAACCACTTGAATACAAAACATTATTAATTTTTTATTGTATATTAGAACCCAATTAAATACAAAACACATACATATTAAATGATTATTGAATAAATATCGTATCTAGAATATATCTAACGACAATTTAACAAAATCTCCGTCATTCATAGTACATTATTGTTTTCTATCAAGGTCAAAGGTCAAAGTTGTAGGACTAAGCACACTTGTGAAGTGTTAATGAGTTACATCATGAAGGAAGTGTCTCAACATTTGACAAGATATTAATTACACTGTAATTATATGTAGTTTGTGTGAACCACTATTTCTGTTATTTAGATTTATATACATTGAAGGAGTATATCTCCAAGAAACACTTAATAAACCACATTCTTCCTCTACACTACAAGAACCTCATCATTCACGAAACTTTCTGATGGTACACTACTTCAGTCTTCAGCATGGTCTAAAATATGTTTGGCAATAAAATAGCATGCAACAAAATCAACTTTTGTTCCAATCTTGATACACTGGCAGGCTTCCAAGTTTGAATTAATTACCAGATACCTGAAACAGCCAACAGAGTTAAAAACTACAGGGAAATGAGAATCTCACAAGAATCGATAAATATTCAACCTGAACTAGTGTGATAATGCGAGTCATGTCTTTTGTTTGTTTGTTTGTTTGTTTTTTTTCTTTAGTGTGTTTCTTTTTTCCCTCAACACTTACAGATATCATTGGTGTAGCTCCACGTATTCAAATACATCAACAGAATTAGTTTCATTTTAGTTAGTTTCATTTTAATAATTTTAATATAGTTCCCTTTCTAAGTAAATAACCTATGCAGCATGTTATCCAATCAAAACCAAATAAACAAAAATAATTACAATAAGCAAGAATGCTATTCAAACAATTAAAGTTCAAGGAAATGATTTTACTAATCTATTTTAATGCATAAACATATTCCAATTCTCGGCCTCATCAATCACGTTAATTTTGAGAAACCACTTGAAGTTTTTCCAGTCCCTTGTTGCACTTTTTGGCATGGAAAAGCAAAAGCAATCAATACACTTTGTTTTGGAACAAATAGAAAACACAAACCAATTCCTTGCACAACATGGGCAAAGTTTAATTTTTGTATCCTACTTAGAATGAATACATCACAGCCTAATTTTAATGAGGAAAGCGTGTCCACCTTCATCTATCTACAATTATGAACTTTTTATCATATAAAATCTTAGGGAGGTATGAATTTGTTAGCATATGACATACCGTGTAGCTAAAACAGGATAAAAAGTTTCTTGAAGCACATAACTTGCATTCGGTAAAGCTATTGACAATTTGACATAACAATCATAACTAGCTAGAATGCATTGATTATACAAAATACATACCAATAAAGTTGAGGAAGGTATAAGTGATCATCTATTTGAATGATTTTGACTCCGAGCCTTGACCTGTAACACCACAAAGAATTGATTGAAAGACAAGATTCAACTAAGGTCCATTACTCCTCTAGTTGCCAAAACAGATTGAGATAGATGCATGAATAAAATCCCATCCCACATGATAACGCATCTTGCATAGTCCTTCCCTGGATCCTGTGCTAACGCAAGATGCTTGTGCACCGGGCTGCTCTTTTTTTTATTGCTCTTTATCTTCTCACTCAACTAATACACTTAAAATAACCGTCTAAAAAAGTTAGTCAGCAGACCTAAACAGGAAATACAATTTTCAGCTGATATAGTGTCTCCCAACACATCTCTTGAATCTCCCATATCTACAAATCACCTAGAGCAATTTCCACCTTCTTGTGCGAACCGAATAGAAGCAGAATAAATTAAGTGAACTAAAGCTTCATCAAATTCTTCAAGATCACTAGAATCTCGTAATTGACGATATGAAGGAGCCATGAAATTCGCTGCAATGTCAACCAACTTCCACAAAGAGAGATTGTATGCCATTTTGATTATCCTAGCAGACAAGTGCCTGGCAGAATCAAGGCAAGACACAATCACATTCCAACTAGCTTCCTGAATACTTTCCAACATCCAAAACTCAGCAAGCCAATTAAGTTCCACATATGGTTGCAGATTGAATAGCTTTTGTTCATCATCCATATTATCCCACAAACATCCAGCGGGAGGATTTGGCAGATTATTGGAATAAAACCACTGTACTAGTTTGATCAATGCTTCCCAGCTAATAGCAACCTTGATGACTTGTGAATGACTGCAAAAATAATTCGAGATTGAAGACAAACCGCAAGGGAAACATAGAATAAATGAAAATGATAAAGGCAACAAAAATTATAGCAACCAGAGAAGGCTCATACAGATTCTTATCAGAAACCGAAAAAAATCCTTGCATAATCGGCCATGAAGCCCTAAACATGAAAACTTGAGAGTTCAAATGCACTTAGAATATATGTACATAATGCAAAAAGTGACAACACTGAACATGATTCCCAAATAAGTCACTTCCAACCAATTCTGGTATAAAATTATTTATAACTTTACAAGCAAGAACATGCATCTTCCTGTATCAAACACTATTATATTAGAAAATATTTGTGTGGAGAATAGTTGCACAGAGGCAGGGCCTTAACCAGTATATAAACACCGAACAGTTTACATCAAGTCATCAACCTTTGCCCACTTAGAATGACATAAAAGCATACAATCACATCTTCCCTTATGATAGAAACCCAAGGGGTACTAAGGGATTTTATTAAAGTCTTCGAAGAGGAGACAATATGCTGCGAAGATAGAGAAGGATCTGCAGCAGCATCGAATGCGGACCACAGCTTCCTCACTCAGTATGTAACCGCTGCACTGTCATATTTGGGAAGCAGGGAATATCGGGAAAAATTCACTGTTCTTTTCCAGGAAAAAATTGAGTTAGACCTGAGCATACACTATGCTCTCGTTCTATCTTTCACCATTAACTTCTGTTTTTGACTTTTTCCCTCGATTGGTCATCTTTTTTAAACATGCATTCATATACATTTTTTGGTTGTTAGCTTAATGATTATTTCCATTTACCAATTCTATTATATGATCGTGTATTTCAATGTTCATGAGTTCTAGCCTCAATAAGGCAAAGGAGCAAACACAGAACTTAATTTAAATACCGGGATGTAATTTTTACAATTTGCATATTAGAAAAGCTTTAAAGTAAAAGAAATATAAACTCTCAAATTCCAGATTATATAGGAGAGCAATTTGATAATCACCTCTCTTGCATTCCTGATCGGAATAAACCTTGTAAATATTCACAGCCAGACTGCAATATAACTTTGTGAACATGCGAATGTGGCACCGAGTTAGAACAAAAATTGCATGTCCACCCAACAAGTTCATTTGTTTCAGCTTCCAATATGACATCCCTGAAAAGAGAAATCGATATAATTAGAATTCCTCTTCAAAACTCATTTGAAACAAATATTAGCAACATCTAAGTTAGGAATGACTAGTTAGCAAGTTCAAATTAATGACTAAATATTATCCTATGTCAGAAACTATTTAAAGGATTATTGCCCTTTCAGTAACAGAATATCCATTAGAAGTTGTAATATATAGAATGAACAACAAAATATCTATATCAACTAAAAAAAATGAAAATTTGAGATAAATAAAGATTGAAATAGACATAAGAAAAAGAAAACACAAGATTACACCAATCACATGCTATTCTAAATGTATATAAGAAGCTGATCAAGAAGCAAACCATACGAAAAACAACTTCCAACAGAATTGAGAGCTGAAGTAAGATTCAAGCAGGGGAAAGGTGTGCCCCACTCAGGACATTGTCTATAGAGTAGTTGCAGAAAGGGCTGCAGATTGCAGCGTTTAGCAAGAATTTTCAACTTTTTTACCATGTCTTCCTCTGCCTGCAAGCATCCCAAGTAAACATATTCCAACAACAGCACCAATGCTTCATAATCAACATGAGCAGATAAACGAACCTCTCTCATAGTCTCTCCATATTTATCTGTTCCCTCTTCACAATTCTTGCTACTAGTCAAGATTTCACAAGGCAGAAGCGATGGACATCTGACAGCAAGAATAACACCATTAACATTGACAGAAGCCCCATTTGCCACAATGAGTCGCAAATCCGCATATTCTTCCTGATTAAGGGATTTCCCAATCCATTTTGCTAATTCATTAGGGAAACCATAACATCCAAAATAGCTTAGAATATATGAAGCATACCATCTCACTCCAGGACTTAAACAGGTGCTACTACAAGTCTCATGAAGCTTGTTGAGTAATTGAGCTTTAATGTATGTCACTGCTGTGGTGAATTTCTGAGTATGATCTTGTAAAAGGCTACACTGATGAACAAATGAAGACAAGGCCCACAAACCATAAAAAAGGAGCACATTGGAACCTTCCCAATCTTCTTTATCAATGCAGCAACATGACCTTTCATGAAATGATGTAAGCAAATGAGGAGCCATGCTAGGCCTTTCCATATGAATGTCATTACTTAAACATCGTTTGACAATAAGAACAACTGCTTTCATTGCTTTGCTTTCAATGATACATTTTTGATATTCAGGTAAACTTGAGAGAGAATTTAACCCAATCAAGTTAATAACAAGTTGAAGTTTATCGGATGACCCATAGCTTGCCAGGGACGATGTGTAATCTAGAGTATGTATTAAGCTTTTCAAGCTCGGAATACCTATTACTTTCATTCTATCAGATAATACAAGCCTTGCATGTGAAGAAATGTGATTACATGGAGAATAAATCATCATTAATACAGCCCTTGATACTGGTTCACTTTGGAAATTATCATCAACATCATTTTGACATATTCGGCACCATTTTTGAATTGTGTCAACAAAAGTCAGACTACAGGAAAAGGAGACTCGAATTAGCAAATTTAGAAAGCACAAAAAAAAATCAAGGCATAGTATCAATGCTAACAATCATATTAAAGTCTCAAGAAATGATTATAGAAGGAATATAATTTACCATGCACACGTAATTAGTGTGTTGATGTGGAGCTCACTTCCATAGGTATAAGGGTTGAAATTTTCTCCACAATGTATCATAAGGCACCCAAGAATGTCCCACAGATAACTCCTCAGACCAAGATGATAATTAGATTTTAAACTCTTGTTTGCTGTGGATATCTGTTCTTCCAAAGACAAGACATGCTCAGATGACTTATCTTGAATATTTTCTAGTACAAGATTAAGGAGGACTCTATCAATACCATGTTCCCAAAACCTGATATGATGATCACCATCCCAACGGGTAATTAGACCCAATTGACATGCTTCCAATAATAAGGAACCATGGTTGATCCCTCCCTTTTTGGAACTCAATCCTGTTTCTCTCATCCCACAAATTATGGCATTGACAAGTGCATCACCACACAAATTCCTCATACGTATGAAATTCTCTTGGCATCTCTAAGCATCAAAACTACTTTGTTAGTGACAATACTATATATACTGGAATGTTTATTAGAGAGAATATGAATTATTAGTTTATTACCAATAGACATCGAGCGAGCTTAAACCCCTCTATTCGAACAACCTGAGGGTTTGATTTTTCCATGGCCTGCACAACCATCTCTACAAATACTCCATCTTCTATAAGTTTTTTGGCTACAAAATCGCATAAAGCTGGTAAAACAAATAGTAAATTAGTTTACATAAATAATGGAAGACAATAAAGGAAGCATCATTATACATCGGGGGAAGGTTCAGGGATATGTTAATACCTAAAGATGTGTACATCTTTAAAAGTACAAGTTTAACAGAACTATCTGTCACCATGTGCATGTCTGCTAAAGCTTTCATAAGTTTAACATCACTCGAAACAGGGAACCTAGATTGAGGCCACCGCCACAGGATTGTGCTCAATAGTGAACCCATCTGTTCAAAATACTCAATTTTTTTTGCACCACCAGCAAAGTCTTTTATATTTCCAACAATATGACTGGCAATCGCTGTGTCTTTGAGGGCTTCCATAACTGTCCTCTCACTTGTAGCACTCAAATTAGAGACCACCAAATTCAAGGCATTAGCACAATCTATTGCAACCTCTACTTGGTGCGAAGAGATTAAGGATGATAGGCAACAGACAAGTTCCACTATACGAGATTGCAATAGTGAATTCGGCAAAATACTAACTAACTTCACTGCAACATTTGATGCCATGCTTAATAAGGGACCACTTTTGCCTTCAAGAATACATAATAAAGCTCCCAAAACATCAGATACAGATTCCTGAAAAATCATAAGTTCATAACACAAGAAATTACTGTTTCAATGTGATTGAATCTCAAACATCAGGCCAAGGTCAACACTGTATAAAGTATAAATCCATCTATGAAAACAAAAACAAAAATAAAAGATATCACGTATATTTAAGAAGTTCAGTAAATTGGCAGAAAATCCAAGTTTATATGTTCATACAATGCATGATTATAGCAAAAGAAAATAAAATTTGCAAGTCCCAAACCTTTACAATAGTATGACGCGTGGCACGTGCATCTCCTGAGATAGAATCAAGAAATGCATTAATTGACCGAAGAACATTCTTCTGCACTTCAATGTTAGCGCATTGCCACTTCCAAGTATTTGTCTTCTCATCAAAATATCTGCCACAATTCACATTTCACAGAGCGAAAAATAAATAACTAAATAAAAATTCAGGAACAAATAACAATATTCTAAACAACAACCACTATTATTAATCCCTTCAGGCAGAATTTAAATGAAGAGCAAACGTCCAAATTGGTCTTCAGAAGGAACGTGGGGCATCAAAATAATTCTTTACGAAGATTTCATAACACCAATTAGGTATTGAAAACACAATAGCATGAAGAGAGCCAGAGATTAACAGAGGAGCTGCGGTTTGAGTTGGAACCTGGTTCCGAGGTTCAAGGCATGAAGGAGACGTTGATGGAGGGTTTGAATTTGCACACTGATGGAACGACTGTTGATTGGTTTCATTGTGGAACTGCAATCGTTCATTAAACTATACACACTGTTCTTCGAGTTTGTGTGAAGAACAAAGAAGGGAAGAATACTCTATTTGGGCCTTTTCGAGAAGCTCAGCGTGCGTTCCGCGTGAGGCCTTAGTGGAAGTTGAAACACCGCCATGCCACAGGATTTCAGATAAACCGTGGAAATCATTCAAATGAGTCAAATTGCAAACTTCGAAAAATTATATAGAACCCTAGAGAGGTATGGGATTTTATTTTAAAATAAATAATTTAATTATTTTAGTTATTAAAGAAATAATTTGTATTTTTTATTATAAAAATCATTTTTTTAATAAATAAAACGAATTAACTAAATACTATAGTCATAAAAATAAATAACTATATAACTAAAATGAATAAAAAAATACCAACATATAAAAAAAAAAAGAAAAGCAAAAAAAATAGAATTAAAAAGAGAAGAGATATGCAATTTCAAGAGATATACAATCTCAAGAAATTATATTCACGAACTCTTTTTATATAAAGAAGAGATTTTAGAAATCGTTACTCACGTTTATAAATTAAAAAAAAATCTAATTAAAAAAAAGAAACCGACATTACCAATAAAAAAAATTGTGAGACTGTCGTTTTTATAGAAGAAAAAATTTTGTCCTACTTCAAATTGTTAGTGACATTTTGATATATTTTTTGTCCTCTTCCCAAATTATTATCACAATTTTTTGTGACAAGTCCGTATGCATTACACCAAATTAATGTAATATCACCGTATTACGCACTACTCATTTTATAATATCCAAAGAAAAAATTAGCCTCTAACATCTTATTATGTTATTATTGACTAATTTTCAGTTGTTCTCAAATGAGTCAAATCTCAAATTTATCCGTTACTTGGTGAGGTAGCGAAAAGTGAAACGGGTTTTGTTTTACACTTTTACTCAAGGGCCTGTTGGATTTTCAACCCGAACTTGCGTTTTAGGTTTTCACAGGCACAATACGTGGAAACAGAACAACTTCGGATAACACGGAAAAAGCGTGGCTATGGTCGGGACAAAGGTGAAGCTGCTCAATCACAAAGACCAAGTCCCTTTTTAAAATTTTCTTTTTGCATTTTTCTCACTGATATCTCTTTTTCTTCGTTCTTGTGAAGGATTGATACTTAGTGTAATCTGACAGCAAAACCATTCGTAGTAGCTGTGATTTCTTGCCTAGAAAAACCAACCCCAAATGTTGAATCGTTGATTTTATTTTTATTATTATTTGTTTGGTTTCCATATGCAAAGTTTAACTAGTTTTTACCATCATTGCTGCTACTTCAATCATGGCTTCACTGCTGAACACAGTGTCCCCTGCTGCGAATTTTCATGCAAAAGCAAAAAGAAATGCTCCTGGTTTCTTCCATTCCCATGCCCCAAATTTCCATTCTTTGTCGCTTAACAAGGGTTTTTCCAGAGTTTTGGCATCAACCCAAGTCACAGTTTCCCCAAAAGATGCTGTTTTCACACTTCCCAATTGGAGGGTTGGGAAGAGTGACCAGAAGAGTAAGGAGCTTAGGATGAACGATGCATTTCTTCAGTTGGAATATATGGTGGAGAAGGGACACAAGCCTGATGTAATTCAAGTAACGCAGCTTTTGTATGATCTTTGCAAGGCAAATAAGTCTAGGAAAGCTGTTAGGGTGATGGAGATGACAGTAGGTTCCGGCGTTATACCTGATGCGTCTTCGTACACATTCTTGGTGAATTATTTGTGCAAGAGAGGGAATGTTGGCTATGCAATGCAGTTGGTTGAGAAAATGGAGGCACATGGTTTTCCAACTAATACTGTTACTTATAACACGCTGGTTAAAGGGCTTTGTATGCATGGGAATTTGAACCAAAGCTTGCAGCTTTTGGATCGGCTAATCAAGAAGGGGCTGGTGCCAAATGCATTCACGTATTGTTCCTTGCTCGAAGCTGCTTATAAGGAACGGGGAGTAGACAAAGCCATGAATCTCCTAGATGAGATAATTGCCAAGGGTGGAGAGCTTAATTTGGTTAGTTACAATGTTTTGTTAACTGGATTGTGCAAGGAAGGTAGAATTGAAGAAGCTATTCGGTTCTTTCGGGAGTTTCCTGCAAAAGGATTAAGTCCGAGTGTTGTGAGTTATAACATTTTGCTAAGGAGTTTGTGCTATGATGGGCGATGGCAGGAGGCGAATGAGCTTTTGGCAGAGATGGTTAAAGAAGGCCAGTCTCCCTCGGTAGTTACTTATAACATATTAATCACTTCTCTTTCGCTCCGGGGGAAAACAGAACAAGCTTTCGAAGTTTTAGATGAAATGATACGGAGTGGATTCAAGATGACGGCTACAAGCTATAATCCGATTATTTCCCGTCTATGCAAGGAAGGGAAAGTGGATCTTGTAGTTCAGTGTCTAGACCAAATGATTTATCGACGTTGTCAACCTAATGAAGGTACATACAATGCTATTGCGACACTCTGTGAGGAGGGGAAGGTGCAGGAGGCATTCTTTATAATTCAAAGCTTGGGTAATAAACAAAACTACACTATGCATGAGTTTTACAAAACTGTGATTTCAAGCCTGTGTAGGAAAGGGAACACATATCCAGCTTTTCAAATGTTATATGAAATGACAAAGTATGGATTCGTATCAGATTCCTATACGTATTCATCTTTGGTAAGAGGAATGTGTAGGGAGGGAATGCTAGACGGGGCCATTGAGATATTTAGGATCTTGGAGGAAAATGGCTATACTCCTGATGTTGATAACTACAATGCACTTATACTTGGATTTTGCAAATCTCGAAGAACAGACACGGCAATGCAGATAGTTCAGATGATGATCAATAAAGGATGTGTGCCTAATGAGACAACCTATACCATTATTGTTGAAGGGCTCGCTTTCGATGGAGAAATGGATATGGCAGCGGAGATTTCGAAAGCATTATATTTGAAAGAAGCTCTGAGCCAAAGCACTTTTGAAAGACTTTCTATGCAGTATGACTTCAAGGAATGAATGTAAAGACATATACCATCAAAGTATATAACAGAAAGTAAGTAGGGTCTTGACTAGTTTTCTTTGCCTGGGTACTTGATTACCTATGATTAAGTTAAAGGAAGTTCCATGATGCTTGAATTTTGATTTTATTGATGTTCAGAGTTGAAGAGTAAGACACTAGTACAGAACTAACATTGGTTTGGTTAATTAAAGCATCTTAGTTACTTGTTTGAATAATTGGTATTTTTGGTTTGTTGTGTATATGCAGCTAACATGATAACTTGACCAATGCAATGCTGCATATTTTTTAGTAATTTTTATTTTATATTCTCCTTCCATTTGCCAGAACATGAAGGATGAGAGCTGATCATCACTTAGTGATTCGGCAGTTTATGTGAACAATAGTGTGATCTTGAGTTCTTGACACTGATACTTGTTATGAAGGCATGAAGCAATTGCCTGAAGAGGAGTGTTGTTGATTCCAGGCAGTGAAATTAAGCATTTTAGTTTTGGTAATAGTTCCTATTTGACATGACAACAACATACCAATTGAAAGAAGCTCAATTGCCCTAAGATTAATATTTGAATACAATTATAGGATGCAAATCAAGAACATAAACCTAAAAACATGATTAGGTAGATACTACAACCTTCCTAATTAGGGGATTTTTTTGGTGAAGAGTTGAATTGGGCAAAGAATGAAGATTTTTACAAACGTGTAATACACATGATAATTTTTTTTAGTGATTTTTTGTTTACTAAAGAAAATAATCTTCTCTCTTCACCAAAACATTACTCTTCATAACATTACCCTCCTAATTATCCTCGTAATACTTTAGTCTCACTTGTGCGTATGCAAATGCATGGTTGCAAATTGCTAAGTACCATGACTAAATACACGCTAATGGGAGAGAGAAGCTAAAAGAGATTAGATTCTTGTATTATATGCATATCCTTAACAACTGTCTTCAGCAATTACGGTGGTTTACTTCAAGGAAATTGTTGTGTTATGCATTATGAACAAATCTATAATTGTAGATCTTATGATGAAATTTCAACAGATTCGTCTATTGTTAAAATGTTTTCAACCAAAGATCCTATTCCTTGATGCTCAAAACACTTGGTGAGGAAGGAGATAAATGAGAACAAAATTTTCCATCCCATTGGATATACACCAACACTGTTAAACCTAAAATAGAGAAGCTAGCAAGTTCTCATTAGGTTTTTCAGCCAAAATTTCAATAAAACATCACTTAAAGCATCTTTGCTCATATGTGTTTGTTTTCATGTTCACTTGTGCAAGACCACGGCACGTGTTATCTTCCACTTTTCATCCCTCTTTTCAGTGACAGCATGGCACCACTATTGCTTGTCAGATCGTTACCCCTCCCAAGTCTAGCATTTTCGTTGAGCTCGACTTCAATATTGAAAAGCTTAATTATAGAACTCCACAAATAACATCCACATCTTTCTTCTTTTTCACTATCCCAATTCAACCAACCATGAGAATGTAAAAAAAATGGACAGGTAGAATTGGGAAACAGCCATGAGAATTGAAGATGTAAAAGGAGGGGGTAAAAAAAATGATTGACAATAGAGGTGAGCCTGCAGGCACCAGCGTGGCGCAGCAGGTTGAAGCTTCAGGAGGCTTGCAATAAGCATGGTGGCAGTTGCAGCTTCCATCCTTATGTTCAAAATGAAAATGATGGCAAAAAAATACCAAGCCTAGCACAAAGAAGAAAATAAATAGATCTTCATGCAACTCAGAGAAATAGAAATACTAATATAAGTCATTCAGATACCAATAAATATAGAAAAACAAGTACTCAGTACATGTTTTAATACCAAAAACTGTCAGAATTACAGCTAAACACACTCATAATAAGTCTTTAATTTCAATACTGCTAAACTAAAAGTCTAGAGAGAACCCCCTTCCCCTATGCATAACAGCCTTAGAAGACCAGAGGCCAGTCTTACATCAGGTGGAAGAAGCTAGTCTCATTCGGAATACAAGCCTCTACTTAGATCTCTGTCTCATCTTTCGGCGCTTCCTCTTCAATCTCCTCATGCGCTTCTTCTTCCACTGGTGAATAAAAACATTTTGTTAGACTACAAGAAATGCAAAAACACAAACTAAGGAGTAAGGACACATGATAATAATAGTTATCAGGTTTCATCTTTAGCCTTGGCAACAGGCCCAATTTTCTGTACTCTTAAGTTACATGCCAATCATTAAGCTCAACAATAACATTAATGCAGCTCAATTTACTTAACAGTTAACAAAACGCTCCACAATGACAATTCAATCAAGTGCAAAACAAATAGAGACTACCAGCAAGTTGGCATCAGAGAACAAATAAGAATATACCTTAAATTATCTTCAATTATTTACAATGAAAATTTCGAATTTCACACAAGTGCGATACAAAGAGTGAACACCAAAATTGGTCCCAACAAATTCCAGATACGAAAGATTGGTCCTTCCATCACTTTCAATAATATTTTTAACATACGTGATAGACAAATAAGTTCCTAACAAATTTTCTTACAAGACAAGTAGGTCTCGAAAAATATCATTAAAAGATAATTTAGTCCTCTTAACGGGACCAATCCATCTCAAGGACTTCTAGAATAATAAAAATTTGTTGGGACCAATTTGGGTGTTTACTAAAGATACAAAAATATATCTTTTAATGCATGTTAAGAAATCACATCCATTTTCAGCTTGAAGACAGTCAAAAACTGAAACAATAATCAGCATGCTAGCACATTACAAGCACAGTACAGAACCTAAAAATCAAGCCTAAGTTCCTAACCATAACCAACAGGAGTTAATGCTAACATAACCAATAAAAATCAAACACCTCCACTGGCATCTCAAAGTGAACAACATTCAATCACATCTACGAAAATTCTAAATTAACGCATTGGTTTTCCACATATTTTCTCAAAAGAAATTTTTTCTCAAATTTGTCTGGCAGGTCTAGATAAATCTTTTAAAACAAATCAGATGACAATGACACTTCAGGAATAAATAAAGAAGTTCATAATACACGAATATTGTGTTCAAGAATCAATTCCGAAAAGCAAAGATTTATAAAGAAAAAAAAATCGAAATATAATACCCATAAACAAGAAAAAAAAGGATATAATTTACTTTTCCAGATCAAAAACAAACAACTAAATAAAGCAAACATCGTATTATCATTCCAGGTTTCATAACGAGTTCATCTGCAACTCATCCATTAACAAAGATAATAACTTTTTTACAAGATTTTAAAATCCCAATCGACCTCCGATCCTTTAACCAAAATAAAACTGAAAGAGTTAAAAACACTAAATACAAACAATTTTTTCGGGAAAAAATTACACAAAATCCATCACAACTCCAAAACTGAAATCGAAAGAAAGGTTTTACCTTAGCTCTCATGTTGGCTGACGAAGGTTCTCACGTTTTCCAGGAACAATGGCGGATTTCACAGGTTCAGAAACCTGATGGTAATGATGTAAAACCCTCGTTTGTCGAATTTATAGGGCTGCCTTTCGTGAAATGCGGAACCCTAATACTCGTATGGGCCACTCCGTAATTTGGGTTGACCATAAATTGGATTGAGAGTTTAGACCAAGGTTGCGAAAACCAAACCGGTCAATGAACCGGTGAGGTAATTGGTTCATCGGTTCAGTGGTTCGATTAGGTTCAATCGGAGTTCAATCGGTTTAATTAAATATTAAATAAAATTATTAAAAATTTAATATATAATTTTAAATTCAATAATTTCTAAGTCAAAAAAATTTAATATGAAAATAATTTTAGAGTTATACTTCAACGTGAGACTAAAAAGTATTATACCTCAAATTTTGATAAATTTATTAATAAGGTTTGGTTGACTAATGTATACTAGTTAAACACGGACAAAATTACAACTGCACAATTATAAGAACTCATAAATTGACTAATGTATACTAGTTAAACACGGACAAAATTACAACTGCACAATTATAAGAACTCATAACAATGAACCAAAAATTAGAGAGATAAGCACGGTGGATACAATTTGTTCTTAATGTATAATATAATTTTTTTTCTACAATGAAACCAGAAGCACTAATAATTTTTTTCCTCCCCTGATTGGTTAGCTGCTAAGCTTTAAACATGTTAAGAAACCAAACTAGTGAACCTTTAATACAGTAGGTTTAGGAATGTAACAATATAATCGGCAACAACAGCAGATCCTAGGTAATGGAATGTGGTGGTGTACTGGTGTCCTCATTGACAATTTGGAATACACCAATTTCAACTTCTAAATGGACCTTTTTCTTCCCAAGCTTCTGTTCTAACTTTAACCCGCCAAGTTTTCTAAAGGCATTTGCCACTCGTCTGACCATATCTTCATCGGGTTTTACCTGCAACTCCTCCATGTCTGCAAAATATCTAACTTACAAACATGATAGCTCCATTTCAAAGCATAAAAGAATTAACCTTATAATTGCTGAACAACTTGCATCAAGGTATAGTAAGATTGATAGTACAATAAAAATATACCTCAATCATCTTTTCTGGCAAATGATGATGATCATATAATGTGACCATTCTAGAAAACAATCTCTTTGAGACAGAACGTGTGTGAGCATGTACAATCATATTCCACAATGCCATGATTGATTGAATTGGGTGAGAAATTTGCAATGGCTAAAGAAGTTGATCCGAATTCAAAATTCTGAAATCCAAATTACAAATTACATACAAAATCCAAAATCCAAAATCCAACTTTTAGAATGATTAATTCATATAATTCAGAATTCAAATCAAGAATACAGACTAATAAACAAATAAAGAATTCAGCAACCAAAATCATGAAGCAGCAACTCATTTCATCATGAACAAATCCTGGACAGATACCAAATCATGAACAGCAACTCAAACAGAATTTTTCTGATGACCTCATCATGAATCCAGATAACAAATCATGAATCCAGATAACAAAACATGAACACAGCTAACAAAACATGAACACAGACTTAACAAATCATGAACAGAAAAATTATAAAATCAAGCACAGATAACAAATCATGAACGAATCGCAAGCTAATAAATCATAAAATCAATCACAGAAAATCAGAAGGCAGCGAGGTGGAAAGAGGAGGCGACGATTAAATAGGAGGCGAGGTGGAAGGCAAAGTATTACCGGCGGCGAGTAAGGAAGACGATGGAGGAGGAAGCTCGGCGACGACGATGGAGGAGAGGAGCTCGGCGATGACGAAGAGGGGCTGTGGGACGGCGAAGAGGGGCTGTGGGATGTGGGATGCGGTGGCGATGGCAGTGGGATGCGGTGGTGATGGTGGTGGCTATGCGACGGCGAAGAGGGGCTGCTCCATCGTGGGTGGCTATGCGACGGTGGGTCTGCCCGTGGTGGCTATGGTGTCTCTTGTGAGAGTGTGAAAGTTGAGAGTTGAGACTGAGATTAGGGTTCGTGGCTTTCATGCGTTTAGCTTGTCTTGTTTCTTTTTTTTTTTACCTTCAAAACGACGCCGTTTTAAAGTTTAATATCCAAACCAAAAACCGCTAAAAAATCGAACGGTTTTTTCGATTTACCGGTTAACTGTCGATTCGATCGATTTTCTCACCGGTTTTTTGTCAGACGGTTTCTGACCTTACTCGGACCGACTAAGTGACCGGTTCCAATTTTTCTGGTTGAACCGGCCGGTCCGGTTTGGTTTTCAGAACCATAGTTTAGACTTTACCCTTTTCTTTTTTTTAGGTGATAAAATTCAGAAATTAATTTTAATATGGATTGATAAATAGTTTTACGCAGATAAATGTTATTCATGTTGTGATAAGAATCATCACGTACATGGATGTTAATTCTCAAAAAAAGATGAATTTAATGAAAGTTGAAAAATAATGATCATTTATATATATAAATAAAGTATCAATCTGAAATAAATACACAGTAATAATAAAATATTTTTTTTGTAATTTTTTATTTTTTTCTTTAGGTTCTTAAATTGCAATATATATAATATTAATGAATAAATAAGTTATTTCTATTATTACAGTGAGATAATTATATTAGTGAATATTAATACTAGAGTCTTTTATTTATACTTTTTTATTTTATATTTATTATATTTTTTATTTATTTATTTTACAACACGTTATTAGCACGAGACTCTGATCAAATTTTAGGAAGACTCAGGTAACAAATTTTTATTATATCGAAACTCTCTCATCTTAAATTTAATGCTCTTGATATATCTGGAAATAACTATTTATCATGGATACTAGATGTTAAAATCCATCTTTATTCAATAGATCTTAGAGATACCATTAAGGCTAAAAATAATACATCCCAGAAGGATAAAGCAAACGCCATGATTTTCCTTCGTCGTCATCTTGACGAAGGATTGAAAAATGAATATCTCACATTAAAAGATCCTGCAGATCTGTGGAAAAACGTTGAAGAAATATATAATCATCAAAAGACGGTGATACTTCCTCAAATCCAATATGAATAGACGCACTTGCGTCCACAAGATTCTAAATCCATAAATGAATTATGAATATAATTCAGCAATGTTTCGAATCACCTCATGAATAAAATTATGTGGGAAAAATATAACTGATAATGATATGTTGGAGAAAACTTTCTCAACCTTCCATGCCTCGAATGTGCTCCTACAGCAGCCTTATCGAGAAAAAGGATTTAAAAATATTTTGAGCTAATTTCTTGCCTTCTTGTTGCTGAACGTAACAATGAGTTGCTCTTAAAAAATCATAAAGCGCGCCCAGTTGGTGCTGCCCTATTTCCTGAAGCAAATATGGCAAATCATTACCCCAAAAGAGGTAAATGGTAAGGTTTTAGTAACAAGAAAAATTATGGAAGGAAAAAGAATTATGTTCACAAGAAAGGATCTCACCAGAAGTGGGATAAAGAAAGAAACTCTGGGCAAAATAAATCAACAGAGGATAAGTATTTTCGTTGTGGTGGAAAGGGCTATTGGTCGCGTACCTGTTGTACCCCCAAGGCACCTAGTCGATCTTTATCAAGCATCTTTGAAAAAGGATGACAAAGGAAAAGAAACAAATTTTGTTTCAAATGATGCTGAAAATTTCACCACTCATTATGATGTATGTGATTTCTTTGAGAATCTTGAGAAGGAAATATTGGTCATTTAATCAATGATGGAATAATTTAATATGTAAGATTGTTAACTATTCATGTAAATAAATAATGTAAGAAACTTATTGTTAAGTTTTATTTTCTATATATTTAAGTTTTAAATATGATGTATATAAATAATGAGATATTAACGTTTATGTTTAAAAATTTTGAAATCGTTAAATGTGTCAAGTTTTAAAATTAATAATAATAATAATAATAATGGATATATAATGAAGATGTATGCCTTGCGGATAGTGCAAGTTCGCACACTATTCTCAAAAGTGATATATATTTTACCCATCTTGTGTCAAAAGAAGAATATGCTAATACTATTATTAGCTCAGGTAATGTCATAGAAGGCTCCGGAAGATCTATAATTTTGTTTCCCGGAGGAACAAAACTCATAATAGATAATGCACTATTATCTACTAAGTCTCTAAGGAACTTATTGAGTTTTAAAGATATTCGCCGAAATGAATATCATATTGAAACAATGAATGAGAAAAATCATGAGTATTTATGTATCACAACTCATGATTCAAATAAAAAGTTTATATTAGAAAAGTTACCCTCACTTTCATTTGGATTGTATTATACTAGAATTAGTGCAATTGAATCACATGCTATTGTAAACCAGAAGTTTACTAGCCCAAATGAATTCATAACTTGGCATGATCGATTAGGTCATCCGGAAAAACCATGATGCGGAGAATTATTGAAAACTCCCATTAACATTCACTAAAGAACCAGAAGATTCTTAAATCTAGTCAATTTTGTTGTGCTGCATGTTCTCAAGGAAAGTTAATTTTAAGGCCATCACCAGTAAATATTGGATTTGAGTCTCCTGAATTCCTAGAAAGGATTCAAGGCGATATATGTGGACCTATTCATCTACCGTGTGGATCTTTTAGATATTTTATGGTCCTAATAGACGCATCTTTGAGATAGTCACATGTGTGCTTATTGTCTTCTCACAACCTAGCGTTTGCGAGATTACTTGCTCAAATTATTCGATTAAGAGTACAGTTTCTAGAAAATCCAATCAAAGCAATTTGTCTTGATAATGCTGGTGAATTTACTTTCCAAGCCTTTGATGCTTATTGTATGGCTAATGAAATAAGTGTTGAACATCCAATAGCTCATGTTTACACACAAAATGGGTTAGCAGAATCACTTATTAAACGCCTCCAATTAATTGCTAGACCCTTATTTATGAGAACAAATCTCCCAACTTCAGCTTGGGGCATGCTATTTTACATGCCGCAGCACTTATTCGTTTGAGGCCAACAAGTTACCATCAGTTCTCTCCTATGCAATTAGCTTTTGGCCAGTAGCCAAACGTTTCCCATTTAAGAATATTCGGGTGTGTATATGTTCCCATTGCACCACCTTCTCGCACCAAAATGGGACCCCAAATAAAATTGGGGATATATGTTGGATATGATTCTCCCTCTGTAGTAAGGTATCTTGAGATACAACATTAAGGGGAGAGAATAAGCTTCCTGAAAAGGAACTTAATTGGAATGCATCATCCTTGATGCATTTAGATCTTCGATTAGGGTAATGTGAACTAGAAGTTCAAATTAATTGCCTGATGCATTTTTCGATACAAAGAGAATAACCAAATCTTATATACCAGCGGAAAATACCCTAATTTGAATTGATGTCCCAATCAGACAAATAGCCACTGAAACAAATTCACATCAGAAGCGTGGCATGCCTGTCATTTCCAAAGACAAAAATCCTCGAAAAAAAAGAGGTAAATACTATTCCCGTTGAAAAAGACATAGTAAAGACACCCGCAGTTGTCCAAAATTCTGATATAGTTTTAATGCCAGAAGACGTTCAGGTACCTGAAAATTGTAAAAATGACGAGATCTCGATAAATTATGTCTTTACAGGAGAAAAATGGGACCGAAATAAGATAATTGTCAATGAAATATTTACATATAATGTGCATTAAATATCATGCATGAAAGTAAGAATCTTGAGGCAAGATCAGTCGAAGAATGTCTACAAAGAAATGATTGGCCGAAATGGGAAGAAGCTATTAAAGTTGAGCTAGACTCACTTGCAAAACGTGAAGTTTTTGGACCAATAGTCCGTACACCAGAAGATGTAAAACCTATTAGATACTAATGGGTATTTGTGAGAAAACGAAATGAGAAAAATGAAGTTGTACACTACAAAGCTCGACTTGTGGCACAAGGTTTTTTACAAAGGCCTCGTATAGATTATGAAGAAGCATATTCCCCTGTAGTAGATGCAATAATGGATGTGATAACAGCCTACTTATACGGCTCATTAGATCGTAATATATATATATATGTGTGTGTGTGTGTGTGTGTGTGTGTGTGTGTGTGTGTGTGTGTTATGGTCTAAAGCAATCTAGACGAATGTGGTATAATCGTCTTACTGAGTATCTGGCTAAAAACGGATTTAAGAATGATGATATCTGCCCATGTGTTTTTATAAAGAAATCTGCATCTGGATTCATTATAATTGCTGTGTACGTTGATGATTCAAATATCATTGGAACCCCTGAAGAGATTCCAACAATTATAAAACTCTAAAAGAAGAGTTTGAGATGAAAGATCTTGGAAAGACTAAGTTTTGTCTCGACCTGCAGATCGAGCATACAAAAAAATGGGATCTTTATTCATCAAACAACATACACAGAAAATATTTTGAAGAGCTTTTATATGGATAAGTCACATCCGTTAAGTACCCCAATGATCGTAAGGTCTTTGGATGTGGAAAAGGATCAATTCTGTCCTAAAGAAGAAAATAAAGGATATCCTTGGTCCTGAAGTACCATATCTTAGTTCCATTGGAGCGCTAACGTATCTTGCTAATAATACACGGCCCAATATATCATTTGATGTGAATTTACTAGCAAGGTATAATTCCTCTCCAACCAGAAGACATTGGAATGGAATCAAACAAATGTTTTGATATCTTCATGTAACGGTTGATATGGGATTATTTTATCCATATGGATCCAAGTCACAATTAGTTGGCTATGTAGATGTTGGATACTTGTCTGATCCACATAAAGAGAGATCTCAAATAGGATACTTGTTCACATATGGTAATACAGCTATATCATGGAGGTCCACAAGACAGACGATTGCAGCAACATCCTCTAATCATGCTGAAATACTAGCGATACATAAAGCTAGTCGCGAGTGTTTTTGGCTCAGGAGTTTGATCCAATATATTCTATCATCATGTGGACTAATTGATCATAAGATAGCTCCAACTGTCCTATTTGAAGATAATACAGCATGCATTGCTCAACTTAAGGGTGGATACATAAAAGGTTATAGAACAAAGCATATTTTTTCCAAATTCTTCTTCACTCATAATCTTCAAAATCAAGGGACAATTGATGTCCAACAGATCCGCTCAAGTGATAATCTGGCAGATTTATTTACAAAGTCACTCTCAAAATCCTCCTTTAAAAAATTGGTACATCAGATTGGAAAGCGCCGATTTCGAGATGTTAAATGATGTCGACAAGAGGGGGAGACTATACTCTTTTTTCCTTGGTCAGGTTTTTTTCCCATTGGGTTTTTCTTGACAAGGTTTTTAATGAGACATTCCCCATCACAAAGGATATTGTACTCTTTTTCCTTCACTAAAGTTTTTTCCCATTGGAATTTTCTTTAGTAAGGTTTTAACGAGACATAATCCTAAATGGACATCCAAGGGGGAGTGTTGTGATAAGGATCACTACATACGTGGATGTCCATTCTCAAAAGAGAATGAATTTAATGAAAGTTAAAAAGTGATGACCATGAATTTAATGAAAGTTGAAAAGTGATGACCATTTGTGTGTATAAATAGAGGAAGCATCAATATGAAACAAACACACAACAATAAAATACTCTTCCTCCTTTCATATACATTTATCTATTTCTCTCTTTAAGTTCTTAAGTTGCAATATATATAAACTAATGAATAGATAAGTTACTTCTATTATTATAGTGAGATAATTATATTAGTGAATATCAATACTAGAGTCTTCTATTTACACTTCTTTATTTTATATTTATTATATCTTTCTTATTTATTTATTTTACAACAATTCAAAAATTAATTTTAATATTATTATAATAATAATATACATAATATTAATTATAATGTTATTATAAATATTATTGATATTGTTATTATTATTGTTATCAAGACGGATTCAGAAATGTTATTATAAGGTCGATAACATATATAACATTAAAATAAAGTTTATGTAAATAAATTATATAATGTAAGATGCTTTATAAAAATATATTGTTAGAGAATATATTTTATCCGTAACGCCTATATATAGATATCGTTTACATTGAGGTTCTGGGCCCCATTTCCAACCTTTCCACCACTTTCTCCCCTCTTCTATCCTTTTCTAATCATATTATTGAGTAAGACGAATATGGCGCACACAGATGCTCGTGATCTGGACATCAATAGACTGAACGCGACATGGCACTACGCCGAGGCAGTCAACTTCGCGGTTAGTTTTATTATCTTGACGTTTATATTATCCCATATATGTATAGTCATGGTTAGGATATTTGCCAAGAACTAGAATACAATTTGTATCGTTAGCAACAGATCAGTGATAGGGTATAATTTTAGGAATGTGGTTCTCATTTTTTGTAATTAAGTTTTTTAACTACATAATTATTAATTTAGATATTAAATACTTGGGTAGATATTTTTCAACCGTTGATCTTAGTTTATTGGTTATATGTTTCTTAAGTTATTAATTTTGTTATTAACTATCCAAGTAAAAGTTATTTTTAAGTTAAGTAAACAATTATGTAATTTTGTATTTAGCTAAATTAAATTATTAAGTAAAAGTTTGATAATTAGATTATTAATTATTTTAGTGAATGTTTTTATTTTAAGTAACGTATTGAGAAAATATTTATTAATTAACTTAGTAAATATTAACGTAAAAAGTTTTATTGACATAAATTCAATTACTACATACGTGTAAATTTTTGATAAATAAATGTATATAATAGTTAACTCAGTTTGTTATGTCCATGCACGTACAAAAGTTTTCTTATCGTGATCATTTATTTTTTGCCAAATGTCTCGCTTACTCCTTCCTCGGCAAGTGAGTAATACGCTTCCACCACCGGACGCCATCGTCCCGTATTTGAGGGAGCCTGACTTTGGCGACACAGTGCCTTTCAGGGACTTCGTCTTTGACAACTCACTTATTATAACATTCGTGGAACGCTGGCGTCCGGAAACCTACACGTTTCACCTGCCATGGGGTGAGGCCACTATCACCCTGCAAAACGTTGTATACAACCTCAGGCTACGCGCATAGAGAGTTAGTGGGGGAGCTTTCATGATTTCTACAGATGATACGACACCGAGACATCAGAGCTAGTAGAGCGACTGCTCGGTGCCAGGCCTCCGGTGGTTGCGCAGCAAGGGACGCAGAGAAAGGAGTCTTTCTTGTTGAAGCTTACATGGCTTCAGAACCATGTCCACTATATGCCTGAGACGGATGATCCAAAGATACTCTGACAGTATGCGAGGTATTACATCTTGTTACTGATTGGGGGTTACCTGATGACAGATAAGTCAAACAACCTAGTCCATCTCCGGTGGCTGCTACTGCTTGCGGACTTTGAGAAGTGCCATGGGCTATCTTGGGTTCGGCGGTGCTTGCATGGACATACCATTCAATGTGCTCTGCATCACATCGAGGCACGACAGATTTGAATTTAAATTTGAATTAATTAACACATCTTCAGTTGATGGGTGGGGACCACTTGATTTGTCCATTCTGCAGCTTTTAATCTGTGTTTTCTGGGCTAGAAACTAGGTTAAAACAGCCCAGAATTCGCCCCCAGCGTCATTTGTATTTTTGCAGATCGCGCATGTGACGCGTCCGCGTCGTCCATGCATTCGCATCATTTGTGCATATTCCAGTCCACGCGTTCGCGTCAGGCACGCGATCGCGTCAGGCACGCGATCACGTCATTGCGATTTCTCCATTCCGCGCGGTCGCGTGAGCTACGCGTCCGCGTCGGTCTTCGCTGGTCATCTCTTTGGTTTCTTCTTTTTCTCTGCAGAAACTTCATCAAATCCATCCGAATGCTATCTAAAATGAATAAAATTGCACAAAACTCAAAATAGCATCCATAGTGGCTAAAATATAATTAATTCTAAATTAAACTCAACAATTTAGATGCAAATTCACTAGGAAAAGATAGACAAGATGCTCACGCATCACAGACAAGTCAATAAGACACGCTTATGGATTGGTAGAGGACGCGTTAGTGAAGGTTAAAGGCCTTTACATCCCTGCTAATTTCATAATCTTAGACACTAGGAAGGAGGAGGATGAATGCATCATCCTTGGAAGACCCTTCCTAGCCACAGCAGGAGCTGTAATTGATGTTGACAGAGGAGAACTAGTCCTTCAATTGAATGGGGACTACCTTATGTTTAGAGCTCAAGGATCTTCCTCTACAACCATGGAGAGAAAGCATGAAAAGCTTCTCTCAATACAGAGTCAAACAAAGCCCCCACAATCAAACTCTAAGTTTGGTGTTGGGAGGCCACAACCAAACTCTAAGTTTGGTGTTGAACCCCCACATTCAAACTTTTAAGTTTGGTGTTGGAAGGTCCCAACAATGCTTTGAACATCTGTGAAGCTCCATGAGAGCTCACTGTCAAGCTAGTGACATTAAAGAAGCGCTTATTGGGAGGCAACCCAATTTTTATTTATCTATATTTTTATTGTTCTTTTATGTTTTATTAGGTTTATGATCATGTGGAGTCACAAAACAATTGCTAAAATTAAAAATAGAATCAAAAGTAGCAGAAGAAACAGCACACCCTGGAGGAAGATCTTACTGGCGTTTAAACGCCAGTAAGGAGCATCTGGCTGGCGTTCAACGCCAGAACAGAGCATGAATTTGGCGTTGAACACCAGAAACATGCAGCAGTCTAGCGTTTAAATGCCAGGATTGCACCCTGACAAAAGCTGACTTTTAACGCCAGCAACAAGCATCAGGCTGGCGTTAAACGCCAGAAACATGCTACATTTGGGTGTTTAACGCCAGAAACAAGCTTCAGTCCAGCGTTAAATGCCAGGATTGTATGCAGAGGGCGTTTTACACGCCTAATTGGTGCAGGGATGATAAATCCTTGACACCTCAGGATCTATGGACCCCACAGGATCTCTACCTACCTCAACTCACCTTCTCTCTTCTTCACATAATCCAATAACACTCTTCCCAAAAAAAACCTTCACCAATCACCTCAATCTCTCTTCCCAATTACCCCTTCACCATTCACATCCATCCACTCTTCCCCATAAACCCCACCTACCTTCAAATTCAAAATCTCTTTCCCACCCAACCCCACCCTATATGACCGAACCTAACCCCCCTCCCTCCACTATATAAACCCCTTCATCCTTCTTCATTTTCACACAATACAACCCTCTCTTCTCCCCCTTGGCCGAATACACATCTCTGCCTCTCCTCCATATTTTCTTCTTCTTCTTCTATTCTTTCTTCTTTTGCTCGAGGACGAGCAACATTCTAAGTTTGGTGTGGTAAAAGCATAGCTTTTTTATTTTTCCATAACCATTGATGGCACCTAAGGCCGGAGAAACCTCTAGAAAGAGGTAATGGAAGACAAAAGCTTCCACCTCCGAGTCATGGGAGATTGAGAGATTCATCTCAAGGGTCTATAGCTCAGTAGTAGACCATTTGACTGCACATCAAGAGAGCCCACTCATGGACCTCAACAAGAGCATGAGAAATTTCCTCATCAAGAAATTCCTGAGATGCCTTAAGGGATACATTTTCCTCCACACAACTATTGGGAGCAACTAAGGATAGGAGCACCAAAATCACTAGGGATCAAGCAACAGAGGCAAGGAAGAGACATAGAGGAGCTCAAAGAGCACCATTGGTTCTTCAAGAGGAAGACGCCACCCTCACTAAGGTGGACTCATTCCTTAATCTCCTTGCTCTTATTTTTCTATTTTTTTATTTTTATGCTTCATGTTTGTCTATGTTTGTGTCTTTATTACATGATCATTAGTGTCTAGTGTCTATGTCTTAAGGCTATGAATAATTCCATGAATCCTTCACCTTTCTTAAATAAAAAATGTTTTTAATACAAAATAACAAGAAGTACATGAGTTTCGAATTCATCCTTGAAATTAGTTTAATTATATTGATGTGGTGACAATACTTTTTATTTTCTGAATAAATGCTTGAACAGTGCATATTTTTTATCTTGTTGTTTATGAACGTTAAAATTGTTGGCTCTTGAAAGAATGATGAAAAAGAGAAATGTTATTAATGATCTGAAAAATCATAAAATTGATTCTTGAAGTAAGAAAAAGCAATGAATAAAAAGCTTGGGAAAAAAAGAGCGAAAAAATAATAATAATAAAAGAAAAAAAAGAAAAAGCAAGCAAAAAAAGCCAATAGCCCTTAAAACCAAAAGGCAAGGGTAAAAAGGATCTAAGGCTTTGAGC
>NC_029778.3:69879373-69947271 GCF_000817695.3 Arachis duranensis
AGGCCTAAGCGGCTAAATCAAGCTGTCCCTAACCATGTGCTTGTAGCATGCAGGTCCAAGTGAAAGGCTTGAGACTGAGTGGTTAAAGTCGTGATCCAAAGCAAAAAGAGTGTGCTTAAGAGCTCTAGACACCTCTAACTGGGGACTTTAGCAAAGCTGAGTCACAATCTGAAAAGGTTCACCCAGTTATGTGTCTGTGGTATTTATGTATCCGGTGGTAATACTGGAAAACAAAGTGCTTGGGGCCACGGCCAAGACTCATAAAAGTAGCTGTGTTCAAGAATCAACATACTTAACTAGGAGAATCAATAACACTATCTGAATGCTGAGTTCCTATAGATGCCAATCATTCTAAACTTCAAAGGATAAAGTGAGATGCCAAAACTATTCAGAAGCAAAAAGCTACAAGTCCCGCTCATCTAATTAGAACTAATATTCATTGATATTTTGAGATTTATAGTATATTCTCTTCTTTTTATCCTATTTGATTTTCAGTTGCTTGGGGACAAGCAACAATTTAAGTTTGGTGTTGTGATGAGCGGATAATTTATACGCTTTTTGGCATTGTTTTTAGGTAGTTTTCAGTAGGATCTAGCTACTTTTAGGGATATTTTTATTAGTTTTTATGCAAAATTCACATTTCTGGACTTTACTATGAGTTTGTGTGTTTTTCTGTGATTTCAGGTATTTTCTGGCTGAAATTGAGGGACCTGAGCAAAAATCTGATAGGAGGCTGACAAAGGACTACTGATGCTGTTGGATTCTGACCTCCCAACACTTGAAATAGATTTTTTGGAGCTACAGAACTCCAAATGGCACACTCTCAACTGCGTTGGAAAGTAGACATCCAGGGGCTTCCAGAAATATATAATAGTTCATACTTCATTCAAGTTTAGATGACGCAAACTGGCGTTCAACGCCAGTTCCATGCTACATTCTGGAGTAAAACGCCAGGAACACATCACAAACCAGAGTTAAATGCCAAAAACACGTTACAACTTGGCGTTTAACTCCAAGAAAAGCCTCTACATGTGTAAAGCTCAAGCTCAGCCCAAGCACACATCAAAGTGGGCCCTGGAAGTGGATTTCTGCACTTAGACTTATTTCTGTAAACCCTTGTAGCTGGTTTAGTATAAATAGAACTTTTTACTATTGTATTATGGGTCTTTTTCCCTATTATTCGAATTCATATGCCATTTAGGGAGGTTGGCCATTCGGCCATGCCCAGACCTCGTTCTTATGTATTTTCAACGGTAGAGTTTCTACACACCATAGATTAAGGTGTGGAGCTCTGCTGTACCTCGAGAATTAATGCAAAGTACTACTGTTTTTCTATTCAACTCTTATTTATTTCTATTCTAAGATATCCATTCGCGCCTAAGAACCTGATGAATGTGATGATTATGGGACGCTCATCATCATTCTCACCTATGAACGCGTGCCTGACAACCACTTCCGTTCTACAAGAAAATAAGCTAGAATGAGTATCTCTTGGGTTCTTTAACTAGAATCTTCATGGTATAAGCTAGAATCTATTGGCAGCATTCTTGAGAATCCGGAAAGTCTAAACCTTGTCTGTGGTATTCCGAGTAGGATTCAGGGATTGAATGATTGTGACGAGCTTCAAACTCGTGAGTGCCGGGCATAGTGACAGACGCAAAAGGATCAATGGATCCTATTCCAGCATGATCGAGAACCGATAGATGATTAGCCATGCTGTGACAGAGCACTTGTACCATTTTCACTGAGAGGACGGACGGTAGCCATTGACAACGGTGATCCCCCAACATACAGCTTGCCATGGAAAGGAATATACACGATTGGATGGAGACAGCCAGAAAACAGACGTTCAAAGAGCCATACAGCACCTTCGTACGCTTATCTGAAATTCCCACCAATGAATTACATAAGTATCTCTATCCTATTTTAATTATCTTTTAATATATTATAACCTCAAATCAATTTGAATCCGCCTGACTGAGATTTACAAGAAGACCATAGCTTACTTTATACCAACAACCTCTGTGGGATCGACCCTTACTCACGTAAGGTTTATTACTTGGACGACCCAGTAGACTTGCTGGTTAGTGATGCGAAGTTGTGAAGAAAGTGCTGAGATTATAGATGCGCACACCAAGTTAAATGCCATTGTTAGAGATCACAATTTCGTGCACCAATGGATATCGGTCATACTTTGAGGAAGGTCATGTTGACATAGAAGAAGGTTCTGGAGATAGTGAAGAAGGAATTGGTGCTAGTGTGGGAGATAGGATTGAATTTCAACACATAAATCTTAGTTCTTCTAAAAAAATTAATAGTCAAAAGAGTACAAAAAAAAAAGAAAGAGAGAGATGTGGTGTGTAAAACAACAATAAAGAAGAAAAATTTAAAGTCCCTGCCTCAAAGTAAATTGCATATGCAATAAGTAGAATTGTTTCTGCATCTGAATCACGCTCAATTATTGTGTCCACATTTCTAGTATCCGGTGCATCTATTGAGAAAATAATGGCTAAGATTCAAAAGATGAAAATGATCACTAGTGATTGTAAACCCCGTAAAACTAACGAATAATTAATCAATAAATTAATTTTGGTTAAATTACACAGTTGGTCCCTACACTTTCAGTTAAATTGTAAATTGGTCCCTACACTTTAAAAGTTTGTAATTGGGTCCCTAATGAGAATTAAAATTTACAATTTAGTCCCCGCCGGTCAAAAAGTGTTGATTTAATAGAATATTCTTAGTAATGAGGTAAAGCTACTTAAAACAAGAATTTTGACACTAATTTTAAAGAATTTGGCCCAAAAATAGGCCAAACGGGCCAAACCAAACGAATCGAGCTCATATTGGGCCCAAGCCCAACTCAACTCCATTTAATCAAGTGAGCACAACCCATTTTCTCTCCCCATACATGCAAGGAATGTTGAAACATTTCAGTAAGGGGAGGAAGAATACTCTTCCATTTCAAAACCCTCACTCAATCTTTGATTCCACACAACTTCTCGATCTAAGTTTCGATCGCTGTACTATTTGCGGTCACGCGACCGCAGCGTCGAGCTCTACAAAGCCTAGTCAATAATTAGGTAAGGAAACCAATTATGTGTTCTGATTTCTTCCTTTCCAATTTCGAAATTTATGAGCAATTATGTTGAAAATTTTTTAATTCCGGTATTTAGGCTCGAATTAGTTTGAGAAAAACACTTAATCTTGCTTCATTGGTGCTTGAATAAAGTGAGAATCCTAGAACCCTAGTTAAATCATTGATTTTGTATTTTGGGTATTAAGTTTTGGTTTACATATGTGGAAATGTGTATTAGGTGTGTGTATATATAAATTGGATCTTGATTATGAACATTGGAGTCTTGGTAAAGTTTTGGATGTCATTGCTTTGGATCCTTGGGGCTGAGTTTTGAACCTTTTGGTGGTGCCTTTGGGCTATACGAGAAAATCGGCCAAGGTATGGTTTAGGTTTCTCGTATTTAATCTATAATATCTTGTGAAAACTTAGGCTAGATGACCTTAAGATAGGTGTGAATGCATGAGTATGTTGAATGCTCAGTAACCTCTGCTGATAATTGTTGATATAGATTGTGTAATTATTTTGGTGGTTGATCTTGGAGATGAAAATGGAATGTTAAATGATGACTTAATGATAGTTGATAAAGTGATGAGAATGGGTATGTATATGTGATGAATTATTGATGATTTTTTTGGTTTCGGTAAGTAATATATGTAAGAGATTGGAGTAAAATTGAGGTATGATTTGGTTGTGGTAGGATGTGGGGCTGTGATTTTGTGATATGGCATGTTTTGGAACTGATTATGGGCATAGGGAGTTGGCTTTGAGTTGTGTTTTGATAAAAATAGAGATTTGGAAGATTTTGTAAAAAAATCTGATTTTTAGCCAAATTTCGGCGAACCTTAACTTGTCTTTCAAACCCCCAAATTGTTTCAAACTTGTTTTATATGAAAATTGGGTCCGTGAAGTTTATGCCGTTCGAAGAACGGATGAAAAATATTTTAAAATAAGAAAGTTATGCGCGTCAGAAATTTGGTATGTAAAATTAAAATTCTGCAGACTTAACCATTTTTTGACTAATCTGTAATGTATGCATACGCGGACCCCTCCATACGTGGACGTTTGATTCTGTCCAGCGTACCTACGTACGCGAATGAGGTAATGCGTACGCATGATGGCCAGATTGCACTCCCACGAGTACGCGTGGCCCACGCGTACGCGTGCCCCCTGTTTTAGCAAACATGAATTTTGTGTTTTAAAACTTAATTTCAAACCTCTAAACCTCTATTTTCATCCTTATAGCCCTAGATCTTAATAGTATGCCTAGTAATGAGATGAAGCTAGGAAAATGTGGTAACTTAGGGGTGAAGTAAGCTTGGAACATGACGAATTAAGAATGAAAAGTGCGAAGATGTGGCTGAATTGAGGGGTGAAAGTTGAGACTGACAATGACTGGGTATTGCCGGAATGGTCGAGATGGCAAGGTTTGGGTGCGAACCCGCTTGCGTGTTAATTGAAAATGTGTTCAGATGGCAATTTGAGGACGGTTGATTCCCTCTCTTGTTGTGATGGGATGTGCAGAAGCTGAAAAGGTACTCTCCTTCGTATTGTTTCTCCCACATTCTTCTCTGGTTGCAAGGTGGAAAGGCACACTCCTTCGATATAGAAAGGCACTCTCCTTCATGAAACCTCCAGGAGAAGGTGGAAAGGCACTCTCCTTCGTTAAAGTTTCTTCTGGAAATGTGCAACTTAGAGACAAATGTCTGGGTTAGCTACCAGATGTGTCGGATTCTGGAAAAGTAACCGACGCGTGAGCTCACGGCTAGTAGGATGGACATTCATCATATACATATGTATGCTTTGTTTGCTTGTGCATTAATTGGGCTTGCTTATGTGATTATTATGCTTACTTGCTATATTTGCTACCTGCTGTATCTGTAATCTACTTGTGTCTGCTTTTTTTGCTTTGCTTATCTGTGTGGTTCTACTGGAGTTTGAGATGATTATGGAGGAAGGGAATAGTTAAGGGTTTTAGTTAGAAATTGGTTAAGTTTAACAACCTTAGAAAACTACTCCTGTTTATGGTTTCCGTTTTAATTTTTTAAGTTTTATAATTTGAGTGACGAAATTCTAGGATTGTCTCTGACTTTTTCGGGACCTTATATCTTATGTATGCGGGACTATTACCATGCTGGAAACTTCTGATAGCGGAAATCCTTGTCTTTGGGGATTTATTTTGGATATATGTATATATGTAGATACTTTTATCTCTACTGCTTATGTATTTGATGTATTAACTTCTTCTTAGAGGCTATTTTAGAAAAATAAGTTATGTAACTCTGTATTTTGGACTTATTTTGAGTTTTCTTATATATATGTATATATACTTATATATTTGTACATGTTCAATAATATTTATATTTATATCAATAATTATGAATAATAAAAATATAATTAATTTAAATATAAGTGAGTATAAAATTAAAATAATATCTAACAAAACTATTGTATATTTTTAATATATAATTAATAATTAGTATTTAGAAGAATAAAAAATAGTTTAATGACAAAGGAAGCATATAATAACAAAGAGAATTTGAGTTCAAATCATATTTTTATCAATTTTAAATTTTTTATCCGAATGATTCGATTGGATCGATTTTCATCAGATTTGATCGGGTTTCACCGATTCTTAATTTTTGGCAGTCTTAAGACTAGATCAAACTAATTGAGAATCTAACTCATCAATTTTTTGATCGGACAAGATAACTATGAGTCTATGACCCAAAAAACATATCATTAAAGGAAAACAGAAAGAAAGTAGAAAGAAAGAGTGAAGGAGTAACAATGGATGAGAGCAATGGATGAGGCAGTGAGTTATTGTCTCAACTTTTTGAGAAAAAATGGGACAAGTTTCTATGACCGCTAGCAACCTGGTATAAGATGATAGCATCTCAATAAGAGGATGAAAGAATTAAAAACTAATTGCATAGTCTGATTGAACCGTGTAAGTGCTCATTTCATTTGTCATTTATAAAAGAAAGAAATTATCAAAATTATCCATCTTATTTGTCGATATATATAAGTATATAACTATAAAGATGATAACAATAACAAAATCCTTAAAAAATAGTATTAATTTGACAAAAACTATATATATTCTAAAATTTGTCAAAATTACTTTTATAAAAAAATATATTTTATTTTTAATATTTAAAAGATAAGACATTTTATTATTAAACTAATATTATCTTTTGAGATTTTTTTGCAATTTTTAGTTCTTAGTTATTTTTGTTAACTTTTTCACACGATTTTTTTTATAATTTATTGAGTAAATTGTCAAATTCATTTGTGAAAAATCATGTTTTCTAAATTAGTTCTAAAAGGTTTTTTTAATTAAATTCACTTTTTCAAAAATTTTAAGTTAATCATAAAGTTCTTTCATCACTTCCGTTGGCAACGTTAAAATTTTTTGATATGACATGTTAAGTGACACAACATTCATCACAATACATATTTGACAGTTTTAACTAGTAGTTAATATGATAAGTTTATGCAATTATATTAAATTAATCCCAAATTAAAAGACTTTGAACATTAAAATTTATTAATTTAGAGTTAAACTGATTTAATTTCATAAATTTATTATGTGTTGTAGTGTTATTTAACATATCATATCAGCAAATTCTGACGACATGAGCAATAAAAGTGATAGAATGACTAATTTGACGAATTTAAAATTTTAAAAAAATGAATTTGATTAAAAAATCTTTCGATGCTTTTAAGGATAAATTTGTTCATTTACTCATAATTTATTCTTATATAATATTTATACATTGAATATCTTTATAAATTTTAATTTTCTAACAAAATTTATTATCTTTATCATTTTGACATATGTTCTCAAAAATAAAAATATTTGTAGTTACACTTTTATAGTTTTGTCGGCAACAGATTTTATTTTATTTTTAATTAGGAAGACTTGAAGTCAATGGTTGAGCTGATCGAGCAATAATTCCTCTGGATTCCACTACCTATGCACACTTCCAAGTTCCAACTTGTTTCTTCCCATTTTCCACTGCAGCCGTGTGTATTTGGAAAGTGAAAAAACTCCTTAATGGAATATTGGAGGTCCTCTTTTTCCACCTCTCTGGCTTCTTTTTTTTTTTTTCACCCTTGCCTTAATAATAGGAGTGTTGGTGGTGCAGCTCGATCAATTTAAAACAAAAACAATTTGATCTAAAATATATAATTTGTTATAGTTTAAATTGTATCAGTTTAATTTTATTTTTAGGTCCAATCTAAATTATTTCGATTCGGATATGTTCGATTTATTTAATTTAAAAAAAAAACAAAATTTTAAGATTTTATTTTTGAAAAAAGAAATAACTTTAAATTGATAAATCATATAAGTAAATGAATATTATTTTATATTCACAAAATTCTGGTTCATTTTCTATTAGGTAGCATAAGCTGATTGACATACAATAGAGATTGAACTACAATTGGTGAAGCTTCAGTTGGCTGAACCAAAAAGGGATAGGTGGAAGATAACCAAGGATCAGTGAAGATTTTGATATTGTCTCCTGTGCCAATTCTCCAGTGGAGTCCTTTTTCAAGAACTTTTCTTCCTTGCAGAATACTTTGCCAACTCCAAGAAAGTATCAGATTTACTTTATTTTACGTAAATAGTGTTATTTAATTAGTTGATACTTGATAGTAGTTATGTTGCCATCATTAATTCGATTATGTTGTGTGTTGTTTTAGTCTATTTACAACTTGCTTCAATAGTTCTATCACAAATATATAATGTCTGGAGCTAAAAATAATAGTAAAGATGGTTATTATGCCTTTAATATAATAAAATGCTCTTAACGTAATCTATTTTATGTAAAACATTCCAGAAAAAGATGGAAATTGTCACTGCTGTTGCTGGAAAAGTTGTAGATCTCACAGTTGTTCCTATTGGACGTCAACTTGGTTACCTAATCTTCTACCGCACCGATGTCAACAAACTCAAAACCAGTGTTGAGAAGTTGAAAGCAAAGATCGATGACACCAACATCTCTGTTGAAGCAGCTAAACAAAATGGTGAAACTACTCCGTTTCCTTCTGTCCAGAAATGGATTGAGGATGCCGAAGAAACTGTTGCTGATGCAACTGCACTGATACAAAAGGAAGCCCAAGGAGAAGGTAGCTGCTTGAAGTGGCCATTTCCAAACCTATGTAAAAGATACAGTTTGAGCAGGGAAGCAAAAAAGTTGGAAAGAGATGTTTCCAATGCCATGTTAGAGGGAAAATTTGAGAAATTGTGTTACCGTTCTCGTCCTGAAATGTCACTCCCTCCATCTTCTAGAGATTATGAAGCGATGTGGTCAAGAACGTCAACGCTGGATGAAGTTAAGCAGGCATTAAAGAATCCTGGCATGTGTATGGTTGGGGTGTATGGCATGGGTGGAGTGGGTAAGACAACACTGGCAAAAGAGTTAGCTTGGCAAACAGAGAAAGAATGTTTATTTGGTGTTGTGGTTATGGCTGTTATAACCAGTACCCCAAACTTGAGAGGCATCCAAGGCCAACTTGCTGATGGATTGGGTTTGAAATTTGATTCTGAGACTGAAGAAGGCAGAGCAGTAGAATTACGTAGAAGGATACACGGGGAGAAGAGTATTCTTGTTATTCTTGATGACATTTGGGGTGAGCTTGATTTGACAAAGGTGGGGGTTCCTTATGGTGATCAACACAAAGGATGCAAGTTGGTGCTAACGGGTAGAGATCTTAATGTGCTGCATAGGATGGGTACTCAAACAGATTTTCCACTTGGAGTTCTGTCTGAAGAAGAAAGCTGGAGTTTGTTTGAGACTATGGTGGGTGATGTTGTTAGACACGACAGTATAAAACCCATTGCAGTTGAGGTTGCCAAATGCTGCTTTGGTTTGCCCCTTTTGATTGTTACCGTGGCAAAAGCTTTGAGGAAAAAGGAGGATGAAAAATATTGGAAGGATTCCCTGAAGAAATTAAGGAAATTTGATCCTCAAAGGTTTCATAAAAGTGTCTACGACAGCTTGGAGTTTAGTTATGATTGTTTAGAGAATGAGGAACTGAAGTCACTTTTCATGCTAAACGGTTCTTTGGTGGATTGTTTCTCCAAATCTGATGGTAGTTTCAACACTCAAAAACTGCTTCCATTTTGTTGGGGGTTAGGCTTATATAAAGATGTGCACACGTTGCTAGAAGGAAGAAACAGGCATCATGCATTGGTAAATGACCTTATTGCTTCTTCATTATTGCTTGACAGTGGAACGGAAGGTGTTAGAATGCATGATCTTGTTCGTGATGTTGCTAAATTAATTGCTTCTAGAACTTTTCCTACTTTTGATGAGCAAGAGTTCCGTAATATCAACAAATGGCCTAATAAAGATCAACTTCAAAAGTATCATCACATTATTTTGCCACATTGTCGTATTAGTAAGTTTCCTGATGAGAAATTGGAGTATCCAAACTTGAAACTATTTTTCCTTCAATCAGTGGTTGGCAAACTGAATGTCCCGGATAACTTCTTCTCAGGGATGAGAGGAGTAAAGGTGCTTCATTTTGATATTGGATATTATGCTTTCCATCCCCTACCTTCATCTCTTCGACTCTTGGCAAACCTCCGCTCATTAAAGCTATCTGGACATTTTGAAGGCTTGGCAATGATAGGAGAGCTCACAAGTTTAGAAATTCTTGAGTTAAAGGATAAAGCAATCAAGGAGCTTCCAAAAGAAATAGGACATCTCACTCAACTGCGGTTGCTCAATGTTAGAAGGTGCGAAAGGCTAAGGCTCATCCCCAAAAATCTTTTATCAAACTTGAAGTCGTTGGAAGAGTTGTATATGTGGGATTGCAATATTAAATGGGAGGCTGAAGGAAGCAACAAGAGCAGTAACAATGCAAGTCTGTATGAGCTGAAGAATTTGCACAAGCTAGCAACTCTGGAATTAAAAGTTGAACATGGTTCACTTTTGCCAAATGACTTGCATAACTTGGCAAATCTGGAAGGATTCAAAATAATTATAGGCTCATCAAGGAACAATTATATGAATAGTTACCCTGTATGGCCAAGATCACTTATACTTAAGGGTGCTTCAACCGCATACATTTTACAGAATGATGTGGTTAAAGTGTTGTTGTCTTCAGCTGAGTACTTGGACATATATGATTTGGAATGCCTTGAAGATATCTTTCCTGGACTGCATGGGGATGGTTTTGCGGAATTAAGATCTATGAGCATAAGATGTACAGGTTTGCGGTGTATAATTAACTCAAATTTCAACCATTTCCAACTTACATTCCCTAAATTGGAAAAATTGAATTTGGACACGCTGAATAATATGAAAGAAATAAGCCATGGTCCATTTCCCAGTCACTCTTTTCACGCACTGAAATCTATTGTTGTTTCAAGGTGTGATGTGTTAAACCATATATTCTTGTGGTCTGAGATAGGACACCTTTCTCAACTTCAAAATATGGAAATTTCTGAATGTCAATCTATGCAAGAGATTGTAGCTGGTGGAATGCTTGAGATGAAAAATATTGTGCTCCCTCAATTGCGTTCTGTTTCCCTGAAAAGCTTACCTAGGCTTGTTAGTTTTTGTTCAGTCCCTATGACAAGTGATGATATGGGATTCGTTCCTGTGGCACTATTTGACAATAAGGTAAAATCTTGATTTATAAAAACTAGAATATCCGATTCCAAAATATAATGGATGTAACGAAATATGTGATGGTACTGTTCTTTGATGTATCATGTCACTGCCATGTTGCATATATTTCTTCAATTTGATGTAGATTCAGTGTCTATTTTATTAGGAGCAAGTAATTAAGGTGTGTTTGTGAATTGAGACTTTGAAGGGTAAAAATTTAAATAGAAAAAGAAATTTCACTTTACACTTCAAGTCATGTATGTTCTATTCCGTTCCATTCCCTAACATGTGCATATCTTAGCAAGAAAAAATTAGATTATTTAATGTTCTTAGTTTCCCATCATGTTAATAGGTTGCAATGCCCAACATTGAAACCATGGTATTGTTTGAGATCAACATATATAAGGTGTGGGATGACGGTCTTCCGATGCACCATTCTTTCATGAAAAACTTGACAAGTTTGACAGTTGAGGGGTGTGAAAACTTAATAACTTTATTCCCATCCTCAGTGGCTACGGCACTCCAGAAACTGCATCATCTTAAAATCATGTCTTGCCCATCTCTAGAGCAAATATTTGACCAAGAAGAAGATCTGGAAAATCACCGTTCATCGCTTGAACAGGTGATCATTATCCTACTTATAAACAACATTATAATAAGTTGACTATTTGGACCTTGTGTTCTTGATTTACTGTAAAATGTTGACTAGTGGTTTGAACTTTGAATTTTATACTTGTGTGTAATTGAATATTTTATTGCAGGTCATGCTTCCAAACTTGAAGATAATAGAAGTTCAGGATTTGCTCAACTTGAAGTCGCTATGGGCCAATCATATGTCTCCAAATTCATTGCACAAGCTATGCAAAATGAGGATCATGAATTGCCCCAAGTTGATTAATGTATTCCCATCTTCAGTGACAAAGCGCCTAATAAATCTGGAGACACTGCTAGTTACCAAGTGTGGTGAATTACAAGTTATATTTGAAATACAAGAGCCAAGTACAGTCACTACCAGCCAGCAACAGGGACTACCAACTCGTTTGAGAACACTGGATTTGAGTTTTCTTCCAAAGCTAAAATACATATGGAGTAAAGATCCTCATGGAATTCTAAGCTTTCAGAATCTCTGTGAAGTCAGAGTCTTCGATTCTCAAAGCCTGGAACATGTCTTCCCAGTATCTATGGCCAACGAGACTCACCAATTCAAAGTGCTTGAAATATATTGCTGTGGGGTAGAGAATATTTTTGACAAGAGTGAATTTGGCAGATTGAAGGATGCTCATATTGAGGTATTGACATTGAATAGTTGTGATCATTTGAAAAATATATTCCCGTCCTCTGTGAATTTTCAAAATTTGGATGGGTTATATGTGGAATGGTGCAAGGAACTAGTAAACATCATGACCCCATCGATGGCCGCGAGTTTGACGAGCCTTCGAGTTTTGAATATATCTGAGTGTGACATGATAGAGGAGATTATTGCAAGTGACCATAATAATAATGCTGATGTTGTTGATGATGGCGATGCACTGAGTGAGATTGCTTTTATGAAATTGGAGAAATTGGAATTGTCCAACTTACGAAGCCTCAAGTGCTTTTGCAAAGGAACTTACAGCTTCAAGTTTCCATCACTTCATAGTGTAACTGTACGGTATTGTCCCATGATGGAGACTTTCTGTGATGGAAACTCAAAACTCTGTGCACCAAGGCTCACAGAGGTAATCTCATCACGGGGCATATACGAATATGACACACCTCAACGCCGTTGGGACGGTGACCTTAATACTACTATACGAAATATTTTTATCCACAAGGTAAGGAGGAGTCTACATATATGTATATAAATCAAACATCATAATCTCTAATAATCCTATTATTGTTATTATTATTACTACATTAACTCTTTCTACTTTACATTCTTACATCTTCCAGGCTCAGGCTCGCTTAGTCGCTTGACATGCCAAAGTTCAGAGCAAGATTTGAGTCTGCTGCCATGAGTCTTTTTTTTTCGGTCTTGGTGCTGCCATGAGTCTGAAGATATGGAATGCTACTTATAGTCCTCACTCACATCATGATAAATATTCATATCATGGTTATTGAATAGTATTTTGGTAATATAAATTAAGGAATAAATTATCTTAATCTTGTTTGAGAGAAAAATGTATATTTATAAATAAAAAAATAGTCATTGATAGGAATATTTTAATTCTTTTTTTGTTTTGAGACAAAGGATAATAGAAAGTTTAGAAATTCTGGAGAACTAAACAAAAAAAAATGTTGTTACTTAAATGCTTTTTATTTAAAAAAATGATGTATTTTAAGAGATCTGTACTATATATTTATTACGTTTTATATAAATAGTTTATATTTATAAAAATAATTTCTTATTATAATAATAAAATTTTATCATATTATATAAGGGATATTACATTTTCTGTTTTCTTTTTTCCCCCGAAACTTTAGCATTCCCTCAAAATCGTCGTTTCTTTAGAGGTCAAACACATAGTATGAAAAAACAGAGATGACATGATAAATTATCATATTTTATCTTCAAATTTTGTTAACTAGTATCTTTACTTCTTTAGTATACTAGAAGTTTCATATGTTATAAAAAAAATTTTATATAATAAATACTTTAAAAACTTACAATTTTAACTTTTCATTATAAATCTTTTATATTTTGGAATACTTGTTAAATAAATTCTTTATTTTCCGACGCAAAGGATGCTTGAAAAGAAAGTTCTCCTAATCTAGTGCAATGGAACAATAACAAATTTTAACCTTAAATATGGCAAAGAAACAATTTTTTTTTTTTTAAGAAATGTTGGATGACAAAGTATTTTACTATTTTTAGTAGTCAAGTACAACTAAATCCTATTATATGTACACTCTTTTTTCTTCATAGCACCTTCCTAGTTCTCCTCTTCTTTCTTCTCCTTTAAAAATATGCCCAACTCAAAACAATTTATATATTATGTAACTAGAAATTTTTACATTTTTCAACCAAAATTTTTATTTTTGTTCTTTTATTATTTAACTAAAAAACCTGTATATGTATATAAAAATCCCAATAAGGTTGGGGATTTGTGATGTTCAACAATCATTTTTAATGATGCTAACCCAACCTTATTACAAGATGTATATTATTTTTCATTCTTTCAATAAATTAACCAATCATTAAAATAAACAAACTTTTAAAGCAAAATAATCAATTTGTTCATGAATTCCAAACATTTACCAGCATATATTTTAATTCTTTTATTTCTATTTTGGTTACAAATGTAAGACTAGTTTGATTATATTATTTGAGAAGTTTGATTATAAAAGTTATCAAGTTTGATAATATTATTTAAAATGATTGACACTTTAGCCGTCACGCCCTTCTTCTCACCTCGCGACTCACCATTGTCGCGCCTCTACCTCTCCCCGTCATCTATGATTTCATACACCCATGTATTACACACTCACACAACTCACTCACACACACTACATGGGAGTACACGAGGACTTGAACCCGGTGCAGCTCTATTGGAGGGGCACAAAGTGGCCATCTAACCCAGGCCTCGGCTGCTATTTCTTTTTCTTTTCGAATAGATGAATTTTTTGTTTTAAATAAATAAGCGGCCCGTTTAGGTCTAGTGATTTGTGTTAAATCAGCCCATCCCGCAAATGGGGTCTGGTAGACAAAGTAGACCAATCCATTTAAGCTTGTTTATTTTTTGCATGCTTCAACGGGCGGGCCTACCCGTTTTGACAGCCTTGATAGGTGCTCATCCATCATAGAAAAGTATGCTGATTCTAGTAGCCATATGATATCAGGTGCTAAACGTATCTAAACATTTTTGCATGAACAAAGCTTACCCATTAAACAAAGAAAAACAAAAAGTGAAACACTTGTATAACATCTCCCTTTTACCAACTCTCTTGCAAACCATACCTTTTCATTTCTTCTTTCTATAGTTTATGATTTTATTACACTATTGTCACCGAGAACAACCATCAGTATGTTCTATTATTAATTTATTATCAGCCAACTATAACGTCAAGGTAAACAAAATAAATCTACCAGTAATGAAGAGTAATTCATACCAGGAAAGAGGGGGGAAAAGGTGGTGTATCATTGCATTGTGCATGAGCTATTACCACGTGGAGCATACTAGAGAGCTAAGATGAGACATGGTAGCTTAACTATATCATTTTCTCACATCCATTTTGAAGTTAATTTCCATGTTGTCTATAAGTCTCACTTTCCCAAACCATGCTGCAACACACAAGACAACAGGGCCATTGATAAATTCCACTTTCTCCAGATTCTCTTGATCAACAATCTGAAGAAAAATGCATCTATCTAGTTAGCGTGCATCTAAGTCAATGTCTTTTCAGTATTCACTCTATTTCTTGGGACAAAAGTGTCTTTTCAATGTTCTTAATTGATTCTTTGGAAGCCATAGAATACACTACCCCAAAATAAAATTGTGTGTTGATTATGGATCTTGCTGCTAACAGAAATTGGTGCATAAAAAAGAAAAAAACAGCATTGAGTTGCCTGGATATTCTTTCAAGTTTCAATTCACGTTACTCCCTCTATAAATGTGTAGTGCAGACAATTTTGTTCCATTACATGCAAATCAGGAACATCCAAATATGAAATTTCTCGAAGTTACTTATATTAAAAATTTGTCCAACATTGTTATTTATAATAATAACTAGAACCATAATCATGTTAAATCATCTAATGAATTCTCAGGATCATCCATAGAAAGAAAAAGGACAACAGCAATGAAAGGAAATCAAATTTCCCTGACCAATTATGCAACTAATATCTTTAGCAATAATCATATTGCACATCACTTGTAAATATCTAATAATATATTGACTGAGACTGAAATATTTTTTAAGTTGAATATGTAATTAAACTATAGATTGCATGTGCATTCAAGGAAGTTTATGTGATTATCTCATTGAATAATCCAAATTAACTGACTACAAGCACTCACCTCAGCATAATCAATCTGTCCACCAGCCTCAGTAACACATTGGACCACTAAGTTTCTCAACTTCTCACAATGCACCTGACCATCTTCTACTGCTGATTTAACTTTTAACAAAGATTTATTTATAGATAGTGCCTGCAATGGATTGAAAGGGGTGGCAAAAGTTTTGCTAGTTACAGGTATGAGGATAACGATATTAACAATTTTATAAGGTGTAGTGAAGTTAGAAATCTCAAGGATAACATGTTAAAGATTTTATGATCCCAGTGTTACGATTATCATTACTATCATCACATGTGCTTTATGTTAAATACCACGACTAACTTGAACTAATTAAAGCATACATATTTGAATAAAATAAAATCATACATTTTGCCTGTCTTTTGTAGAAAGCCGCACATTACGCGAACTCATTGCCAGGCCATCATTCTCACGTGTTATTTCGGAACCGACAATTTTAATGGAAAAATCAAGATCTCGAACCTACAAGAAATTAATCAGTTAGTCTGTAAGAAGTATGAATCAACATCCAATTACAGGGGCGAGTAGAGCATCGAACTAATCTAGCAGACAATATTTTCTTCAAGAGTGTTTAACATCCCAAATCAAAGTGATACTATTCACTTGGTAGAAATTATTAGCTGGGACAAGGAAAACTTTCTTCAATCAATTGGCATAACTATCATGTAAAATGATTTTAGATCCCTGCTTATTTAACAAAGTTTGTCTTTCTAAACAAAATAACAATGTGATATGATTACTCATGCAGATCAGATAATTCCCAATGCATACAAAACCTGAAAACCACTGTCAACCCATGTATTGGGTAAAGAACAACAATATAACTTATCTTAGAGATACCGGGCAACTAAATAAAATATAACACAATTAAATTATCATAGTTGGGTATCTAATACGCAGTCATCATTACAGTCCATCTACTTTGTAGCAGGAGCAGATATCAACACTATCGTTAATCACTTAAAATATGTCTAACAGAGTCTAATCAAATAATTAAAATCTGTGTGTGTGTGTGCGTGCAAAATCAGGAACAAATTAAAACTAGAGGAACTTTCAACATATTATTACCATTCTTTGAATAATTCGCCACTGCTGATAATCTTTTTTTCCGAACACAGCTACATCAGGTTCCACTATGTTAAATAACTTGGTCACAATGGTAGCAACACCTCTAAAAAAGATAGGTCTGCTATTTCCACAAAGACCCTTTTGAAGATTTTCAACCCTAACCCAAGTTTCATGCCCGAGTCCACCTTGGTCAACACAAGACACCATTTTGTCACCCTCAATTGCAACATTACTATTCTTCTTATCATTTCCATAGTCATACAAATTGTGGGGATGGAAGACAACATCAACACCACCAGGAACAGACATGAGCTTTCGGATATCACCATCAAAGTCAGAAGGGTATGTAGAAAGGTCTTCATTTGGTGAAAATTGCCCCGGGTTTACATAAATTGACACAGCTATAACATTCGCATGCTTGTGAGCTTCTCTGACAAGGGTAAGGTGGCCCTCATGAAGGTAGCCCATGGTAGGCACAAGTCCGATGACCTTCCCCTGGCATCTCATGGCCCTTGACCATTTCCTCATCTCGTCCTTGTTGGAGATCACCAGTGGCTCTTTGGGTGCCATTGGGATGGTGGTTTGGAAGCAGCCTTGGAGTGATTTGCCCAAGTACCTCAATTAAGTGTGTATTTTCCCCTGTTTCTGAAAAAGATATGTGTTTTCAAGTCAAAAGGAAGCAAAAGCATTTGGATAAATGCAAAGATGCTGGAGCCATTCCATTGCCTGAGATATTTTCATATGTTCCTGAAGTTGTTACAGATCTAAATAGTTTAGATATAAGGCTTGGATAGCATTTATATGTGCCACAATAAACCTCTCGTCATGAGCTAGCTTCTCTGATTAAGTCAATACATGCGAAGCGTTGGTAGGCATAGCAAACGGGTTTGTTCTAAGTTCTAACCCAGATTAGATTCTAAACCAGCAACAATTAAAGGAAAATTTGTGGAAGAGTGGAAATATAGTGAAATTAAAAAAAACCGAACTCCATAATTTTATCTTCTAAGAAAGCATACTTTAATAATGTTCATTCCTCTCTAATCTCTATCACATCCTCTATAAATATTAGGCTCAAATTAGGAATACTAGTCCAAAATGTGCGTTATAGGTTCAAATTAAGAATACAATTAGAAGCCATTCCAACAAAGCAAGACTAATTTATAAGTAAATCAATAAATAATTATAGACTAACTGATTACTTGTTATCAACATCACACAATAAAAAAAACGTGCCAGCAGCATCACACATTGCGTTAACAAATGGAATAATTTGTGCATGTTTCAATTAAAACAACCAACCTTTTAACTTGGAAAGATCTTAATCTCAGTTTTCTCAGCAACGTAGATAAAAAGACCAAATTATACACCGCTGTATAGCATACATACTACTAAACAACAACAAAATCAAAATACCAAAAATAAACGCTAAAAACTTAAAAAAAGCCATTCCTATTTAGTTTCTGGTTTCCTTCTTTCGGTTTAATTTTTTAGTTTTTATTTGGTGTTTTTGTTGTTATATCAGGTGCAAGCAGAAACATAATGTTATACCTGCCGGCTGCCGCTACAAGCCTTCAAGGATGAGAGCCAGAGCAATGAGTTCAGAACTATGATGTGGTTTTTTGCAAATAAATAAAAGGTGGTTCAGGGATCACCAACGGCTCTTTGGAAATGGCGGTTTAGAAGCAACCTTGGAGTGATTTGCTGAGTATCTCAAATAAGCGTGTATTTGCCCCTATTTCTGAAGAAGATAAGAATTTTCAAGTCAAAATGTAAGAAAAAGCATGGGGACAAATGCAACGATGCTGGAATCATTCCAATGCCTAAACATTCTCATATGTTCCTGGAGTTGTTAAAGATTAAAATAACGGCATGGAAATTCTACCATATCCTGATTTTTGAGGGGTTGGCTTGCTATAAAGGAGTTTTTCAAATTCTTTTTTAAAACTTTGGAATTTAAAAAAAAAAGGTTATTGTTATCTGGTTAATTAAAATGGAAATAAAATTCAAAACCTAATAGGAAATACTTGATAAAAGTGTCATATTACTTGTACCATACCATACCATGCAATTTCTAAGGTGCAGACCCAAGCACCCTCAGGTAATCCGTTTATTTTAAAATTTATTATCACAAACAATTACGTACCTACATTGTCAAAGTTTTTTTATTGCAGATGGCTGCTCATAAGGGTAAGCCAAAAATCTTCTGTAGAATTATGGCAAGGATGGCATTGTGGAAAGTGGCGGAAAGCAGATTAACTAAAAAATACATATATGCTTAAAAAAATGCAGAAAATTTGTGTATGTAATAAATTATAAAATCTAATAAATTTAAATAATTTTTCTACTCATAAGGCATGCAATTAATTCAGTAGCAAATTCAACAAATAAACATAGCATCACGTCATAACACACCAAGAAGCATAAGACATAGAACTTAGAGGGAATTGGAGTCAGGGGCTGTTGGTTGTCTTGAAGTAGACATAATGAACCTATGTAAATTGAAACAGAGAGGGGAAAGAAAGATGGAAGAAGAGAGATTTATAACACTGAAACGTTGAAACAGGGGAAAGAAAAAAGGAATAGGAAGTAGGAACAGACAGAACGGAAACGAACCAGAGAGAAAGAGGGAACCGGTGGCAAGCAGCAGCGGCGAGCAGCGAATTCGGTTCGAGTTCGACAGAACTGAAGAGAGAACACGAGAGAATGGAAGAGAGGGAAGACGGAGAAGGAGGAAGTTGAGCCGGAACTTGGTGCCCGGCAGCCCAGAGCAAAGAGGGAGAGAGATAGAAGAGTTTTGGGACCGTTAGAGAGGAAGAAGCTGTTTTCTGTAAAAAGGAGGCTGAGGGGGGTGAGTTGTTGCATTTATGGTTTCCTAAACTATCAAAATAACCCTCAAAGTTTAACGAAATTCCTAAAACATCCGCCATTTCTATTGTGGTCCGGCATGGCGCCACCACAATTGTGGCCACCATTTCGCCGCCGTGAAAAATTTGTTGTGCCGAGAACTGTATGGCGGCGGGCATGAATTCTGCCACCCCATAACGCCATGGTGGCGCCATAATCGCAATTTTAAAACATTGCTCAGATTGTTTTCTTTAATACCTATATTTCTATTTCTTGAATATGCATAAATCCCTTTAAGTCTCCAATTCTAAATTTTGCACTGTTGGACACAACACCAAAAGAATTACGAAAATGGTTCTTAATCATCATCTCATTGCCAGGAAATCATTTGAACCCTTGAACCCCTCATCCATCTAAATTCCATACCCTTAATGTTATGCTACATGACATTCAACAGGCTGAACATATAGTAGGAGCAAACACTAAACTAAAAAGAGTGATATTGCACTTTCAAAGAAATATATATGCATAATATTAATATTAATGATATGCATACAATATTGCATCTTCATATGCCAGAAAAAGCTTATTGCATTCAATGAAACCAAAATTACAGGTACAAAGAAATGAAAATTAATAACCTAAGCCAAAGATTGGTGATCATCAACATAGAGTGCTGCCGCGGTAGATATGCCCTTTAAGACATTCCTTGCCTCCTCCCATGTAAAAGTTACAACCTAAATGGAAAATTTAAAAACAATATTTCATCGACCAAAGGGAAAGTTGGCATAAATTGTGATAAAGGAATTTAAAAACTTCGTGATGTAACAACAACAGAACAAATCCCAAAACATTAGAAACTGCAAGTCCACCTGGTTTGCTTGCTGAAAAAAATCGACAAACTTAACTTATATTAACAGTTTATAAAGAATTTTAGGTTCCAAAAAAATGAATTTCACTACTTTACTCCAAAATGAGTGACGCACATATTTTATCAAATAATTAAATAAACAATAGCATTAAAACGAAAATAGAAATAAAGAAGGGGGATACATAGTTTGTTTGGTTGTCATTAAATTATGGAAAAGTCTAGAGAGTCAGTAATTTTTGTGTTTTTTGGTCAATATTTAATCATTAAAATAAAAATGAGTGATCTCCTATTATTAGATGTAATTTCAAACCATTAAAATCAATTGATGGTTACAAAATATTAAAATTGTTAGTTCTCTAACATTCCTCTTAAATTATTGAATGAAAAAAAAATTTAATATGTTTAGTAAATTTTTAATAGTAAAAATAAAATTATTAGAAAAATAAAAAATATTTATTTTAAAAGTTATAATTTATATCATTTTTAAAAGAGATAAATATTAATTCAATATTCAAAAGATTTATATGCTAATAAAACAGTGCATAAAAGATGTTATTAACAAGAATAAATAATTATTTTTAACTATTAAAAATTGAGATATTGATAAAATTAACCTTAAAAAATCTAAATTAATATTATACCCATAAAAATATATTCTGTTTGACAAAAATACTTTAACCTGAATTTGTTATTAACTATGTTAAAAGTTACTCATTTATTCATCTTCGTTTTTACAACCACTTGAACCTATTTCCATCCCAATCTTTTCCATCGTGGTTATCGTATTTTTTCAACTTTTTTTCCGTCTCTTAATCGGCTGAAACAATAAAAAATTTCCTAATTCACTTCAAATGGAACTACTCCACCACCACCTCTATTAATCTCTATCCAATCCTCTAAAGACCAGAAAATAAATAAATAAATAAATAAAGTTGTAGAGTCCATTCATCTTTATATATTTTCTTTTTCTATTCTAATTACACATCCAAATTCTTACTAATTTAGGATGTATTTGGTAAACACGTTGGAAAAAAGAGAAATACGTTTGAGTTTCTTATAAAAGTTTCACTTTTTTATTTAGTCATTTTTATCTTCTTGAACGCAGAATTGATTCTGCTTCTAAACGCACATTCAGGAGAAACTAAAATTTGTAGCTTCTGCGTTTCACGTTCATAGTTGCATGTTGTCTTTGAAAAATTAGGTGAAATTTTATTTTTTTTACTAACTCTACCCTTCATTTTCTTCTATAAAAGAATACTAGTAACTTTTACTTTCACAATAATTCTTTGTAATTCTTCTTATTTCTTCATAGTTCTTCGTTCTAATTTTTTTTATTAAAATAATTTAAATTTATTTTAATCACCATGTTATGTTTTTATGAGTTTTTTTATCATTTATTATACTATTTTTTATATGTATATTTTTTTATGAAATCTTTTTTTTATTTTTGTTTGACTTTTTTATTTATTTTATTATATTTCTTTTATTCAATGACAAATGTTGTTGACTTTTTTTTAGGATATTTTTATTATTATTTTTATATGAATTTTTTTTCTATCCTTTACTGCATTATATTTATGTTGTGTATGAAATTTTTTATTTTTTATTTAATTTTATTCATACGAATTTTATTTACTTTTTATTATATTTTTTTTGTTCACATGATACATGTTATTGATTATGGAGTTTTTATTATTTGTTATGTGTACGATTTTTATTTTCAATTTTTTGAAGTACTCTATTTTTGTTTTGTATTAATTTTTTTATTCTGACTTTGTAAAATTTATAAGTGTAATTATTATATACTACGTTTATTATCAAAATTTTGTATAATATAAATTATGAGCCTATAAAAAAGGACAAAATAAATAAAAAATTAATTATGAGTAACAACAAAATCATAAATAATAAAAATTTATAGTAAAAAATAATACTAAATTAAAGAGTACTAACAGTACTAGAAAAATTATAGAATATTTTCTTTTTGTTTGATATTATAAAATTTATAGTACTCTCTTTTATATTTTTATTTTTTTATTGTATTTATTTTATTTATATGATAAATATTTTTTATATTATTTTTGTTAGTATTCTGATTTTGCATATAAAAAAAAATTATTTGAATTGATGATTTGCATATATAAAAAAATTATAAATTGATATCTCTTTTAATAATTTTTCATCTAAAAGTGATTTTGAATAGTATAATTCAAACAACATTTATTTTACTACAATCAATTTTGATATAAAGATTGCCAAACAAAAATCATGTTAACTCAAACTTACTTTTCATCAAAATCAATTTTACAAAATTAATTTTATGCAAACGGGACACTTAGATACACATAAGTTATGCACAAGAAAGAAAAAAGGAATAAAAAAAATGAAAGGAGGGAGAAGAAAAAATAAAGGAAATGCTAGAGAGAGAGAGAGTTCATAGAATAGAAGAAAAGAATAATAGAAGATATGGAGAAGAGAATGATGGAAAGAAAGAAAAGTGAAAATGAGAAGGAAGTAGGGACGGATCTACTTATTATATGGTAGTAGGACGAATGCCTCTACTACAATTTAAAATTTTTTTTGAATAGTACATAATAATAATAATAATATTTATTTATTTGTACCCATTAAATTATTAAATTTGATCCCACAATAATTTTTTATTCAACTTTTGACACTTGATAGTCCATTTAAAAACTTCATAGTAGTCGTTCATCATAATGATAAATTCTCAAATTTAAATGACATTTGTGTTCTTTCTTAGAAATGGACTTGAAAGAATATTATCTATCTATTGATTTTTTTTCTTTTGAAATTAGTTTTAATTTTTTTCATAATGATTACACTAATTAAATGAACTTTTTTAACTGTGAATATCATTAAGATCAGAATTAATTGTATGAAAGGTGAATTTTAAATGTTTTTAAATAATTGTTTAATAACATATATATAAAAAAGAGAGAGATTTTGATTATGTTGTCAATAAAAAATTATTCAATCTTTTTCAAAATATAAAATATAAAAAAATAAAATTCTAAATTATATGTTATTATTTAAATTACTATTTTAGCTTTTTAATTTGTAATTAGATATTCTGAAGACTAATCATATTTTATAATAACAAAATATAATTATATCAACAATTATGTTACGTATACATAAAAAATAATTACTTGTGTAAAATAAAATTTGAAATACAAATACATATTGAAAACAAGTAGATAATTTGATAGCTAATTTTTTAGGTAAGCATAATATTTTTATTATAAAAATTATCATATTATACATATTTTACTTCTACTATCAAAATTTTCTAAATTCGTCATTGAAAGGGAGACGGTGTCAGAGGGAATCGCTGCCACCGCCATTCGAGCACAAGACGAAGAGAGAGACACTATGCAGAGAGAAGACGACAACCGGAGAAGAGAAAAATGGAGGAGGAGATAATGTAAAAAGATGTCACCGTCGCCGTTACTACCACTGTTGGTTTGCCAAAATGGTTCAGAAGAAGTTGAGAGGGGGAGTATGAAAGGCAACACGAGAGGCATAGAGAAAGAATAAAAAAAGAGGATGTGACCGAGTTGAAGAGTTGCTGCCATCTTTCACCGCTGCAAAAGAGAGCTGTTATTCTGGACTTGCCAATAATGCTGGCTGGGGTTGTCCTGCTATCATTCTAAAACTACTCCTGTTCAAAGTCACCTTTAACTTGCTCATCTACTTGGATTTTAACCTAATATCTAATTGGATGGCATTCAGGTATTAGTCAATTTCTAAGAACTAAATTGTGAGTAAATTCTGTACTTATAGTTAGATTTTGGTATAATTCTTATGATTATAAAAAAGTTAATTCCAAACTAAGTTACTTGATTAATTAATCAATTAATGATTAGCACGTTATTTATATTAGTTCTTATATAAAATAAAATTTTCACATGAGACATAATATTTTGCTTTGAATAAAATTCTAGTTTGAATATATATATTCTATAATAGAAACTGCAACTAAAGGTAATAATAGGTGCTAGACTTAGTTGATCGAATATAATTACATTTTTAAAATTATATGAGATGAAATGGTATATGTCTATTCTTTGTCCACAAAATCAGTGAAACATGTTTTTTTTAGAGTTCACATAAAGAAAAATCACCTAATATGATTTCTGTCTATTGTTCTGAGAATTTTTTGGATTAAATAATCTTTTGATTATTTTTGTATAAATGAATATTAAAAGTTTGAATGCTTGATATCTAAATTTAATCATTTATGTTGTGGAATATATTTCTATCATTATTATTATAGTAGATTTGCTTATGTGTTTGAATAGTTTTTATTCATTATTACTATAATAGATTTACTTTAGTCAGTGCATAATATTTTTACAATTGTCTCATGTGGGCTATGGATGCTTTGTTTACTACTGAGTTGAAAAACTTATAGAGGGACTCTCCATCTTTCTGTCTGAAGGTCTGGACATTCACTCTAAATTTACTCAGCTTCTGGGGTGGAAAGAACTTGGTCAGAAATCCAGTGACTATCTTGTCCTATGTGTCTAGGCTCTCTTTGGGTTGAGAATCAAGCCACTGCTTTGCTTTGTCCCTTACGAAAAAAGAGAAGAGCATGAGCTTGTAAACCTCAGAGTTCACTCCATTCATCTTTAACAGTGTCACAGATCTAGAGGAAGTTAGATATGAATTTGTTGGGATCCTTCTGCAGGAGTCTATGAAACTGACAGTTCTACTGCACCAGAGTGACCAGTTGAGACTTAAGCTCGAAATTATTGGCACCAATGGCAGGTATAGATATACTGCGTCTATAGAAGTCAGGTGTGGGTGCAATGTATGAGCCAAGTACCTTCCTTGCTTGCTCTTCAGTGTTCGGATTCCCTCCATTAGCTGTCATAGTAGGTTCTTCAATTTCCTTCTCAAAAGTTTCCTTGAGATTCTCTTTTAGCTTGTTGTAAATGCCACCTCAAGGTTCTTTCAGGTTTAGAGTCAAACTCGAGAAGGGGTTCTTTGTCCCTGTTCCTTCTCATAAATAACAAGAAACAAAGAAAAAGTAGGAGTCTTTATGTCAAAGTATAGAGAACTCTCACTAAGGTATCCTATGTAAAAAATGAAAAAATAAAACAAAACAAAGTAAACAATTAACAAAAGGATTCGAAAATAAGTGTGCACAATTCAAGTTGAAAATTTTCGAAAATTAAAAAGAAAAGGGTTAAAAAAATTTTGAAATTCAGAAAAAAGAAAGGAAATACACTAAAGGGATACCAAATTTAAAATCTGGAATGAAATGAAAATAAAATGACTAAAACAAAATTTGAAAATAAGGGAAAGATAAATAAGATAAAAAGAAAAAATTTAAAAGAAAAAACAAAAGAAAAAATAAAAAATTAAAAGAAAAAGTGAATGAACAAAACTAAGAAAAATACCTAATCTAAGCAACAAAACAATCGGTAGTTGTCAATCGCAAACAATCCCCAGTAACAGCGCCAAAAATTTGGTGTGCAAAATTTAGAACTCGCACAACTTAACCGAAAAGTGCATCAGGTCATCTAAGTAATACCTCAGGTGAGTGAGAGTCGATCTTACGAGGATTGTCAGATTGAGCAAGTTATCTTGTTTGACTTAGTCAGGCAAACAGTAAAGAGAGTTGTTGTTGTAACGCATAAAACAAATAAACTAGCAAGTAAAGGTTTAGTGAAAGACAATGATGAGAAATCAGTTAAGATTTCGGAGATGTTTATTTTTTCAGATTAAAATTTCTTACTAAATATTTTAACAATGAATGATTCATTCTATGACAAACTGTAAATGATTAAACCCTAATGCCTTGGCGATTTAATCTCCTCTAATCTTCATCAAACGCCACTCCTGTTGTCATTCAATTCAGATCGGAGGGTGAAGTTCAGAAAACTAGTTTATACCACAAAGGCCCTAATCAACCCCCAATTCCGGCTGAATACATGTTGCTTATCCCATCAGGTTGTGTGATTAGCCATATAGGAGGAGTATTTTCAAGCTATAGTTCAAGCGAGATAACTCTCCCGAGCATCACAATAACTCATGTAGAAAAGGGTCATACTCCTGTTTCGCCAAATTCATAAGATTAAGAACGAAAAGAACACCTTAGAATTGAATCAAACATATAAAATAGAAAAATAATAATATTAATCTATAGAAATAAACAGAGCTCCTAACCTTAACCTGGAGGTTTAGTTGCTCATAACTTACAGAAAAAATATGGTTCTGAAAAAGTGCGAAAGGAAGAAGATCCTAAACCTAGGTGATCTTTTCTTTTAAATACTAACCTAATAATAAATGCTAGACCTAAAAGATTATTATTTTTGCCCCCACTACTAAAATTTTATGGATCCGTCACTGGTTATAACATGTGCATTCTATAATAACCAATAAACTGAAACATGTGCATTCTGTAAATTCAGAAACTCCTGCATTCTATTCCTTATCACTTTATTCAATTGCATTCTATTGTATTCGATTCAGAATGAACCAAAAATATTATCAAAGCGAAACCACTGTATAAAACTAAATGAACCGAAAATTGTCCATTATAATTTCAAATTCAGAAACACTTGCGTCTGGAATGAACTGAAAATATTATCATAACGAAACTAATATACAATATCAAATGAACAGAAAATTGTGTTCATAAACAATTGGATTTAGCGATTACATTCCATTCAATTCAAAATTGAGTAATCCAAACCTAGTCCACTTGATACAATTTAGAAGAATAATCCAAATCGCGCTGATTCAATTTATTTAAACTTGAAGCATTTATTATTTTGATACACTATTGAAATCTGAAAACGAAGAAAAAATTTGAAATTTAAAAATGAAGAAGAAAACGAATAACGTAAATACAATGTAGATTGAAGAGAGAAAACGAAGAACATAAATACAATGTAGATAAAAAAAAATGAAAAAAAAAATAAAAAAATCAGAATAAAGAAAAAATGAAAAGAAGCTTTACATTGAAAAAGAAAAATTCTATGGTGAGGAAGAAAAATGAACACAAACTTTACTTTAAGAAAGAGAAATTTTACGTTGAAAAAACTGCTTTACGTTAAAAGACGACGGACGCGTGAAAAAAAAAATGGTTAACTTGGTTAAAACAATTACATGGATGCGTGGATCATTTCTATTAATGTGACAAGTGGCTTTCTAACTTGAGAGTAAGTTAAGAATATTAACACTATTGACGACTACTCCTTGCACACCATTTTACCACTGATACTTTCGTCGCGAAACCATCACTTCGGCCACTTCTGCCGCCATTGCACATTCCGATATAATCCACCGTCGCCGAAACTCCTGAAGCTCCGGCGACTCCGATGAATCTTCTGTTGTGAACGCCAAATCACTCCATCGAACAAGAAATGGAATCTAGCTCCGGCAGCAATCACCGCAATTTGGCTGAGGAAAGCGAGAGAAGCATCGCCGCGGTTCATGATCAACCAGAGCCCCGCACCACCGGCGGCGGTGACGACGATGATCCACTCGAGAGAAGCTCCGAGGTTTTGGCGAAGGGATTGTCATCGATGCTCTCGTCCGTCATCAAGGACTTCGATTTCAGAGCACGAGAAACTCTTGGCAGCCAGGACCAGCTCTCCTCCGCCATCGATCGTCTCACTCGAGGTTGTTACAATTTACAACTGGTTAATTTAGTTTGTTACGTTATCTTTTAAGCTTAGTGTGATTCGAATTTTGAAGAATAGCAAGTGTTAGTCATTGATTGAAAATTATTAGCGACCTGACATAAGAATTAAGAAATTGAATCCGTTTATAATTTATATTGCTTTGGTTATAATTATATTTTTCTTACTTAAATTTTGATACGGTCGTGTAATTAGTGTTTAAATTTTATAATAAATTATCAATTATGCAAAATCAATACTAATCTTCTGTTGGTAGTTTGCACTTTGCAGTCACTTGGATAATTAGTGTAATTGCAAATTTGATTTTGGTAAATCTGGGAGAAATATCAAGTGTGGCCTTAAACGATAAATCAAATAATATGTTTTCTGTGACCTGTGTCTCAGATGCAATTTTGTGTATGTACATTGACAGGTTGTTGGGTTCAAAAGTATTGTCATTTGTTTTCTTTGTTACAGTAAGGAGTTGTCATGGGTGAAAATCTGAATTTGTCAATGAAGTAGTAACATTGTCTCTTAACTGTCTAAACAGTGTTCTTCTTTCAAGCTACTATTGAACCAAAAGTAGCATGATTCTGGGACATAATAAAGGAATATCCACTTCTCTAGTTATAGAAGCAGTTCTGAGGTTTAGCTATGAGGTTGTAACTTGTAAGAGAAACAGTCAGTCCACTACTACTGTGCATGTCTCAGCCATGTTGACTGCCTCGGAATCACTCAAACCTAAGACAACAGTGAGGCAACTAGGCACTTTCACTGCTTGGGGAGGGCTTTTTGTGGTGCGGTATTTTTTTTTTAATCTTTATTTTAGAAACTCAGAAATGGCATGAGAGATTAGGACATGATTGTTATCTTACATACACACTGGGAATAAAGAATATTGTGTGTAACATATGAAGATGAATCATCTTCTGCCCTTGTCTGGTTTTTTGGTCTGCACCTTACCAAAGGCCTTCTTATGAAAGTAAAACAAATATTCATGCAATGTTGCCTGCCTCAGGAAGGTAATTTTCCCCTTTGTCCATTTGCAGGAATGTAAACCAAACAAGTCAGTAGTGTATTCAGATTCCCAAGGGTCAACAAAAGTATGATTTCTATGGTTGGATCTGTCCTTGTCATCATAGTATTAATGTTCTTTATCTTTATATTTATCACTAACAAAGTGTCTGGGGCAAAAGAACTACCACTTGAACACAATATATATTCCTACCGAGGGAAAAAAATGCCACTTGGTCATAATATATATTCTCAAAATTACCCTTTTGTTATAATTTGGTCTTTTAAATTTCAAGCAAAAAAATAACGCAATTGCGGTTATATAAAGCTTTTGAATAGAATAACTACCTTTACGCAGTTTTCCTTTAACTTAACTTTTAAATTATTCCTTTTCTGAATTTATACTAGGCATGGAGCACCTATCAAGGTTTTAATTTATATGGTTAGATCTTTCCTTGTATTTATAATACTAATGTACTTTATGCTTTTGTTCTTCTGACAAGTATCAGAAGATGGATTTTTGTATCGGTTAAATTAAGTCTCTTAGCAAATAGAAGATAGTTTAAGTTAGTTTTAGTCCTGGCTTTATATAGCTTTGCTAACCTTATCATTGCTATTATAGAGTTAAAACACCAGAATACATTTCATTTGATCTAAGTGAATGCTTTACCATGAAGTGTCAATGCTCTGCAGGACTACTACAGTACTAAAATTAACTAAGCCAGAAGATTAGGGCACCAGAAATCAGATTTAGATATTTCCACAGCATAAGAAAATAATATATTACTTAAATTTTCTAGTAAGATTTACATATTCCTTGTCTGCATGATGATAAAAACTTGTTCCTTGGCAATATGCACTTGGTTGGCATGCTAAACTAGCTTCTGTATTATACCGGTTTTGGTTCCATTTGCTGTCATGCCATAATGTCATTTCTTAAATCTCTGTCTACAATTTGCTGACTCGAAATCCATCTTTCTTTTGACAGAACTTGATCAATTACTTGAAGATGCACCTTTACCGTTCATAATGCAACATGCTGCTAAGATTTCTAGTGTTAGGAAGAGAGTTTCATCACTGAATTTACTTCTAAAATCCATACAAGGGCGGATTGATAACATAGACCGCATAATGTCAATTGGCACCACTCATGGTATATACTTGTCTCCAGAGGCCCAATTCTATAGTCATTTCTTAATATTAACTAGTGCTAGTTTTGGTTTTTTATTTTTTGGATAAAAGTATAATTTTTGTCTCTTAACATTTTCAAAAAGTTTCAAATTGGTAACATTTAATTTATTTCAATTTTATCTCTAATATTTCAAATATATTTCAATTTTATCCTTGGACATTGACATCATATGACATGACAATCATAAATTGACGTGCTTATTTCAATTTTATCTCTAATATTTCAAATATATTTCAATTCTATCCTTGGACATTGACATCATATGACGTGACAATCATAAGTTGACGTGTCACTAACACGTCAATATAGCGTTGCGCTAACCCCCAATGGGATAACTGAAACATATTAGAAATGCTAGAGACAAAATTGAAATAAGTTAAACGTTATGGGCAATTTTGAAACTTATCGAAAATATTAGGTACAAAAAACATATATCCTCGTTTTCAGTTTTTATTTTGAGAAGTTTCCATATTATATTACAAGTCATTGTATTACATACTTGTAGTAGTTAGAAAGCTAAAAACATGGAAAATGAGATGACTCTTTGAGATGACCTATTATAATTTTGTCCTCCTTTTAAACTGCGGGCATGGTAGCTCTACTCAAATGATTCAGAATTTGTGCTAATAATATATCAGCTTTTCATCTATTTCTTGTGCATTGCATTATCATTGTTCTTAGTGCTAATATTATACCATCTTTTCATCTAGTTCTTGTGCATTGCATTATCATTGTTCTTAGTTTGAATCTGATTATTATTCACATATATCATCTTGACTGGATTTCTCTATAGAATGCAAGTTTTCTGAGAATAGAATGTCTATGCTTACTAGCTTGGTAGCCATCAAAGATAATTAGAACCCAAGACTATGTATTTTCCCTCTATAAATGAAATACTAAAGACTCCCTTCACATAAGTACGTATAGAAAGCCTGTATTTTCTGCTATATTCGGGATAATAATGCTTCTGTCACGTCATGTAAATTAGCTGAAGTGCATTACCATGTACGACTTCAGGATTACTTTTGCTTCCTTCTTCCTTTTGGTAAGAGAAACTGAGAAACTTCCTTGACAACTTTTTCCCATTACTCTATCATTGAGCTTTATTATTGAAAGAAAACTCTTGAACCCCACATGTACTTGCCATGAGTAAAAACACTGTCATCAATCAGTATAGCTGACATAGCGCAGATCAATCAGCTCACCATGATAATAGTAATCATATCAGATAGCCCAGAAGCCTCGTGGCTGCTCTGGCTTGATATGGAAAGTAGTCAGATTGCATTGTATGCTTAAATTACCTGCTAGATCCACCAAAGATTTTGACATCCCTATTAGTTAGTGTCTACAATGTCATGCTAACGAGGACCAAAGGACTTGAGGTACTGTCTCTGTAAAAGGAAAGGTACCTTGAACTGGTGTGGGTAGGCTACTAGACAAACTGACCAGAAAAGCCAGGCATGTGGCTATCTGATTCAGATCACTGATAATTCACCAAAGTGTAGACTATGCCTTTGTAGGTGCTAGGAAAGCAAACATTTCATAAGATATTTTGAAACATGTAGAGTTGGATAGTATTGTCTAAGTACTTGTTATAAGACTAATTTGTTGCAGTTATGGGTGGCTTGTGCCACATTTTGCTCCTTCAAACAAAAGACTAGCATTGGATTCCTAATATGCATTGATTACAATAATATGTATACCTTCATCCCTTTTTTGACCCGTATTCTTAGTAGTTTACCAAGATGTTTCATTTGTGATTTTGCAGAGAAGACAACCCCTGAAGGTTCTGAGTGAAACGTCAACATCTGGATCAACTTCAATTGTTTCCAATCTCCATACGTGTACTTTTGTGATGCACCCTTAACCCCTTGAGTTGTATTATTCTTAGGCATGTATTTGCATGGTTGCCAGTTAAAGATTCCTAATTGGCATTTATTACAAGTGTGTATTCAGGTTGCTTTTAATCATCAGTGTTATTGCTTAATTTCCAGTACGATCAAGGAGTTACTTTTGATTTTCATATTTAATTTTTTTAGTATGATCAAGACTTCTAAAGGGAGTTGAAGCGGTCATTGATCCATTATATGGATGAGGATGGCTTGTTTCGGGATCGTAACTCCCTTCATGCCTAGAGCAACACGGTATGACCCTAACTCCCTGTTAGTTAAATCTGGCACAATCTAAATTCTAAAATAAAGAAAGAGTTATAATTCATTTACTAATGAAATCTGTGTTAAATTGAATTGCGATAACTTTAAACTAGGCTTCCTTGAGATCTAGCTCTCTTTGCTGGAAGGTTAATCTTTGATTCAGTCACTCTCACTTAAAAATCTCAAACTCAAGTATATAATTGGATGACCATATAAAATTTTTTATACTGCAAATGTATAGTAATTGCACTCAATTCAATTTGCTTGCAGATAGTTTTGTTGCATTTAAGGATCTGTAAATTTAATCACCTTTTATGGTATTTATAATCCAAGTCATTGTATATTCATATGTATCCCTTTTAATACATGAACCAGTCATCTCATTCCCTACAGCTACAAAACGAAATAAAATGAAGAAAACAGGAAACCATAACACGGTGGGGCTTATTTGCAGGTGCCCCATCTAAAGTAGCATGCCCTGTTGGTTGGTAACAAATTGGCCCATTTAATTTTCCTGAACTACTGAAACAATGTTCAACCCAGTTCCATTAAACTCTAGGGTCCACCATAGATGGGGATATATAGGCTCATAAGCAATGCATATATCCGAACCCCCCTCCCCTCCCCCCACCAAAAAGATAAAAAAAAAAAAGGGTGCAATGCATATAGCCATATATATAGAAGCAGGAGATTCGAACAATTTTGATGAGGCATGCAAATTTTCGGATGCATTACCAAATCTTTATTACTTGGAACAATTGGCCTCAGTTATGCTTGGTTTACTATTGTCGCTTTGTTGCATAAACTGAAATAAAAATAACCCTTCTGATTCATCTGCGGTAAAACCGTAAAAAGAAGTTGTCCATGGTGTACAAAATTCCAAAGGGACCCAAACCCATCACTGTTTATTGCATACTCTAGCATACATAACAACAACAAATTATACTTCACAGTCCAGCTCATATAGATACTGTGATGTGACCTCTGTAGTTCACATGCCCCCACACTGTAGTACGTACTTCATATAGGAAATAAGCATTATTCTATTAATAAAACATCATCCATGCACTTGGTCTTGAATCTGGTAAAGAAAGACACTGGAATGCAGATCAAAATGAAGGATAGGGATATATTCCCAAGTCAAGCTATATCTTTTCCCAAATTCTATGTCAAAAGAAAAGTTTGTGGAAAGTGAAAATGACTAATTAATAATAGTACTAATTTGATTAATTTAATCACTTGCATGTTAACTAATATATAGCTTTGCCATGAAGATATTATTAACTATTTGTCTGTCTTCATCATCTTAGATACCAACCAACCCCACCCGTTTTTCTTAGCCGTTAGCATTTTAGCAAGAGCACCCACGCTTTCTCATGCCTTTTTTTGTAAAATGACCCACACACTCCGTATACAAGAGAGAGAAAGGTTTAGGGGGGCAGTGATGCATATGATAGGGTCGAAGGTATTGGAGGAAGGGGAATCTATGCAGAGGCCCCGGACTGTGCATTAGCACGTTCTTTCTTTGATGCCCCAAAACTCTCTTCAGCCTTTTGCAGGCAGGCTCTTTAATTATTTAATTGCAAACAAAACCCAAGTTGTATTATATATGCTATGTGACACAGAATCGGATCACCAAGATCACGCTTTAAATACGCGCCCCCGTTACGTAACAAAGAAACTATACGCTCCCTTATTGAATATTTAATCAGTTGGGAGGGGCCTCTGTTGCTGGGTTAGACATTGTTGTTCTCTTCCATTAATTTCCCCTGGGGCTGCTTTTCAGCTGATTTACCTCGCAAGATGGACATGATTGCACGTATCCTCAATCCTATATAAAGTGAAGAGAAAGTAATGACAAAGTTGAGCTCACTAACCAAAAGAACCAAACTATTATAAATCACATCACACCATCCTGACCAGGGCTTCCATGGGGCAATTAAGAACGGGGATTTAATGAGCAAACTTGGCAAGAATCCAGGGTTTATTTTGGATACCGGGTTTCATTTCGGGTAGTGAAGTGACCCCACAGGCCACATTACAAAGGCCACAGCATTTTCCTCCAATGGTGAAAGGACACAACTGCCCCGCTTGTGATGCTGCCGTATTGAGAGACACCAACATACGCAGAAGCAAAATAACTATATATTATCAAAAGATGTGACGGCAGGTGCATCCATTTTCACGTTGTCACAAAGCCCAAACTCAAATGGGAACAAATGTGATGGGTGGTATAATAGGAGTACCACCACTTATGACTGGTCAAACACCACACCCGTATCATATCATATAGTGCATCAAAATCTGAGCTTGATTAAACCCCAGAAAAAAAAAATTGAGTTGGGAACTATAAGATAACAAATCCATTACTGCAATGCAATGTGGCATTAGCACTGCATATGCTATCTATGAGCAGCCGAAGGTAGGTTGGGTATCTTACGGCTTATGAGCTACAATTATAGGCTTGAAAGTTGCAAAATCTACTAGCTATGCAAAGCTATACAACCCAACAAAATGATTCATAGGTTCTCATGCTATGTACCTATGCCATGGATGCAAAGATGTCAAATCAATAGTGGGGATTAGTTTCCATAGCCACCGCATAGCGCCAACCCTAAGCCCAAACCCCAAAGCATGCGCAAGTGAAAGATGGGACGGGACTCCGCTAGACAAATACCACGGCACCCTCTGCTGGACAATGACAAATGAGATTTTTGTGCAAAACGAACTCGTGTTTGGACCATTTAAATATTTTTACCCAATTAAAAAATTAATATTCGCGATGATAAGCTATGATCCCATCCACGTTAGTGTTTTAATAAAATAAAATAAAAAAGAAAAGACCTTTTACAAACGATTAGTCGATTAGTATGCACATAATTGATAATTCACATTTTGCTTTTTATTTCGGTGAGTAAAGCATAACTAGTGGAAGAACAATAATACGTATAACATGCTAAGGAATTAAGTATGAAAAAAAGAGTTAAGAATTCATTTATAACTAAAGAATTTATCTATTATATTAACAAGTTACTCGAAAGTATTCTTATAAGGGTGTCATTAACGAGACAAGATTCATTGTATAATCCGATTTGTATAGATTGCGTTGTGTAGATTTAAAAGTAGAGTAATGATTAAAATTTATTACTAATACTGTCATCATTCATTATACATAGAGCCGAATATGAAATTACTCTATTAAATAATTAAAACCCGCAGAACCATCCACATGTGATCTGGCTTACGGTGGGTAGGCTCAAAAGTGTGGCAACATGTTAGCCACGTGGTTTTAGGCTTTTAGCATATTTCTGTTCAAAATGCCATTGAGAAGCATTGAAGAGTGATTACGATTTTCCTTTCCTTGTATTTTTGTTTTCTTTTATATGGCTTCTTTTGTTGAGAATTGTTAGGTTGATGTCTATTGTCCAAGTCCTGTAGGAGAGGGAAAGGAAGCGTTCAAAATCTTCCAAACGGGTAGGAATCGATATGTGGAAGCTTATTCATGAATGGTGAATCAATAAAGGCAACTAACTAGATAAGGTCTAATTCAATGTTAATCAAGTGATACCATGTCTAGCCCCATAGTACCACGGAACAAGAAACCATTTCCATCACAAAGGGGAGAATAAGATAAAGAAGAGAAGGGGTCCAAAGGCAATGAACTTTTGAACATTATATCCTTCAATAATGCACTTGGATAGCATATATATTGCTTTGCAGCACACAGCAAATGGACCTACCATATCTAATTAGAGATGGACCCATACCAGGATAATCATGTCTCTTGGGTGTTAGATCTTTTCACTTCAATGGGAGATTGAAGTGAAACAATTTTATCAAATAGATAAAAATGAAAAACAAACATGTGAGAACAAAGATGACCAAATTTGTGGATGTTCTCCCATCCATCCACCAAGATCTTGGGACACACACAAAAAGTAAACTTAATGGTGAGATCATGTTAAATTATTCATTGAAGGATGGTAATCCCTTCTGGGAACTTATACCATGTCCCCAATCAAAGTACACATTTTGATTAAAAGTAAAGAAACTTGACCCACCTCAATTGAATCTTCCATCAAGGTCACACACTCAGCTCATGTGTGGACCACCGACCACTCAGCCCAGTGAGTAAATTCTACCACTAAAATAAAATCCCAATATATATATATATAATATTTGTCATTTAGCATACGTAAATAATCGAGTTTGAATGCAAACACTGTAAAAAAAATAAAATAGTAGTAGACATGAAGGTTTGGGATCAGACTGACGTGCAATAAAATAATTCAGCAGAGCTGGCGCCTTTGTTTGAATCTTAGCATCATTTCCCAAAACTTCACACACTAAAAACAACTAAAGGAAGAAAAATGTTTAAAAGGAAAAAGATCAATTAAAAACTGTAAAAAAAAAAACTTAGATGCGGACAGACTAGATAAGCACAACATGATGCTACTACTGTGTACTACTACAGTCTACAGATCTTGAATTTTTTAAAAAGAAAATAAATAAAAATTCACATTTAGTAAAAAGAAAGAGCGAAAGAGAATTTGTAGATTCCATTCCATGTGTTCCTGGTCAGAAAAAATTACAAGCAGCAGCCATAGAATTGCACTGGAAAAATCTCAACAAAGTTAGAAACATAAACAGGAAAAACATCATCATAATTATCAGCATCATCTAAAATTGACCATTATTTACATGAATCTAAGGCTCCTGTTAATTAAAAACAACCAAAAAAAAAGCAACTAGTCCCTTCCCCCTCTCCGAATCAATCACCAATACCCTGCAATATCTCCATTCCAAACATTAGAAGAACCAAAAAAACAACACAGATTAATTAGTAGAAGTAACAAAAAAAGGACCAGAAAAAAGGATCAAAAATAAAAATTAAACCCTAAGCAACTGTTACCCTCTCTTTTCATTTACTTTTTTTTCTTGTGTCATTTGACTCAATTTCGATCGCAACGGTTCCTACCCTTACTCCCTCCTCCAACATTATTATTGCCAACTGAACCACCTTCCTTCTTCTGTGGTGAACCGAAAAGCTGCCCGAACCCGAAAACCGAACCGGATTTCGAACTGCCACGGAGAGAACAGACCGGAACGTTGAGAACTGGAGTGACCCTAACGTTGGAGGAGTAGGACCGCTCCATTCCCCTCTGCTTGAACCTTGGGCCGCCATTGTTGAAGCTGCTTGGGCTGCTTGAGCTCCGTTCCAAGCTCTGGAACACGATCTTGCCAGAAGAGTTCATCCGCGGGCTGTCCACCGACACGCCCCTACTGCAAGCTCCGGGACCCGATTCTGATCTTCGGATCGGGCTCCGCCCCACCCGGTTCGTCGTGTGCGGGTCCGAAGATCCCGGTTTCGCGTCGAATGAGTTCGCCCGGGGCTTTACGAGCCGGATCCGTGGGTGGTTTGGGTTGCGGTGGAGCGAGATCGGGTTCGGGTTTGTGTTAGGGTTTGGTTTTTCGGAGTCTAATGAGAGTCGTGGAAGCTCTTCGTGCTCGTGGCCCGAGGAAGAGGATGATAGAGAGAGGCGTGAGGAAGAGATTGAGAGGGATTCACAATCTGAATGGTCCTTCGTCAGCAACGGCGCGTTTTCGGAGGAAAACGACGTCGGTTTCGAGGCGGCGCCACGGTGGAGGAAGAGTTTCAATGATTTAGATGACGAAGACGACGAAGACGACGACGTCGTCGCTTTAGATGAAACGGTTGTGCTTTGGTAGAGCTTCTTGAGGCCGAGGAGCTCCCTCCAGCGGCTAGAGCATCTCGGGGCTTTAGGAGAGAAGAGGTAAGGGTCCGCGCCGGTGAGTGAGTCGCCGGCCGCGGAGTAGGAGGAGGAATCGAGTCTCCGGCGAAGGTTGGTTGTTTCCGGCGATGAGGAGGGGTTGTTTTTGTGGTTGGTAGTGGTGGTGCTGTTTAGGGATGGTAGGTTGAGGGGTACGAGCTTCCCATCGGAGAAGAGCTGGTCGGCGGAGAGCATCGCAGCGGGGGGTCCGTCGAGACCGCGGAACTCAAAGTCGGGTTCTGGATCCGGGTCGTGGATCGGGTCTGATGACTTGGATCCAGAAGGTTCCTCTTTGCTGAATGAGAGACGGGGACTGAGCCAGCTGCCATAGGAGAAGTTCTCGGGCGGCGGGACGAGTCCCATGTTGTTGACGCAGGCGGAAGCCATGGTGTGGCGTGGATCATGTACTGTTGGGGTTGCTACTGTGTGATTTATGCAAGTGGGAGTAGCGGTACACGCACAGTGACTGTGAGTGAAGTGTAATACTGTGTTTGCAGTAGTGTATGTTAGAGAGTGAGAGAAAATGGAAATGGGTGGAGAATGATGAAGTTGTTGGTGAGAGGATTGAATGGTTAGGGTGCCATGGTTGGTGGCTGAGTCAAGGAGGCACACCATATATAACAGTTTTTTCTTTCCACCTACAGGGAAACTAGGGCCACGTGTCGCTTTCTTCTCTTTCTATTTGAAATATTCAAAAACGAAAAAAAAAAATGTGAGAATTTTGTCCTGAAGAGAGTAATGTGCGAATAAGGACATAAGATGCACCTACACGTATTAAAATTTGGGTATATTTAAAATGAGCTCAACAATTATGTATTTATTAAATGAGCCACATTTATATAGTTATTAGATTTTATTAGATAAAAATTAAAGACTAATATAAAAGAAGAATATTGATAGACTCTAATAAATATAAAATATCTTAGTACATAAATAAATACATTAAATAATAATATTTTAATACATAATAGGTCCCCAACGTAGAGGTTGAAAATCAATTTCGTCCCCAACTTTTTTTTTTTTTGCTACAAAATGGTCCCCCAAAATTTCAGTTTGTTATAAAATCGTCATTCGGACAAAAATACCCTTCTTCCTTCACCCCAAAATCAACCACCACCACCACCACCACCAGAACAGAAGTCTACGCCCAACCAGAACCACCACCACCACCACTAGTATCATCATGGTCATCATCATCTTCATCAAAACTTTTCCTAAAATCAACCAAAATCAACTAGAAGCCCAAGATGAACAAGAACCCACCAGTCCACCACCACCATTATCATCATGGTCATCATCATCATCATCAGAAAATTCAGCAACAACAATGTTCCAAATTCAAATTTCATCAACAACAATATTCCACAACAAATTTCACAAAAAATTCTAAAATTTCACTAAAAATCCAATTCACAGGGTGGTGGTGGTGCGGTGCGGCAGGACGGTAGGGTGGCAGGGCGGCGAAGAAGAAGTTGGTGGTGGTGCAGTGGTGCGGTGCAGTGCAGTGGTGCAGCGATATGACGGTCTCCATTCTCTCCCCCTTTTCTCGCGCCCCCTTTCTCTCTCTCCCCCATATATGTTTCAATTATGTGACTTTATTTATTTTATTTTATAATTTTATATATATGTTCAAATTATGTGATTTATTTTTTAAAATAAAGATGATTCTATTGATAAATATTATTTTGAACAATTTTATTGAAGTTAAAAATTTAAAAAAAGATAGTAAAAAATTATATTATAATTTGACTATTTTTTATTTGTATTTAATTGTTTAATTATTATTTTTTATTAATTTTAATTAATTTTATTTAAAAAAAAAAACAAATTCAAACAGCTAGCATTTTGTACCCACTTTAGTTGGCAAGGCCGGCCGCCTCGCATTGCCACTCCTAATATATACTATATAGTAATCTTTTTATATATGAAATAATTATAATCATATAATAACATTGAGATCCGAAAACATATTAAATCTGTTATAGTATAACTATTCAAAATATCATTTTAATATAATTTTTTAATATTATAAAAAAATTTGCATAAAAATTTTGCATGTGTAGCGAATTTTTTTAATTTGACAGGTTTCAAATCCTAATCCGACCCACCTTTTTTAGCGAGTTCGGCAGGTCGGCCCGACGGACTCGACCCGTTTTGCCACCCCTAATATATATATTAAGAAGATTAACACATATTTTACTATATAAAGGTAGAAACTTTTTGTTCTAAAAAGTATAAATTAAATAAATACAAAAAATATAAATCTTTTTATTCATTAAAATTAATTATTATGCAAAAAAAAATTTATAATATTAAAAAATTATATTAAAATGATATTTAATTTGACTATTTTTTATTTGTATTTAATTATTTAATTATTATTTTTTTGTTAATTTTAATTAATTTTATTTTTAAAAAAAAAAACAAAGTCAAATGGTTAGTATTTTGTACCCACTTTAGTTGGCGGGACGGGTCAACCCATCCCACTTATGATGCGGGCCTAGGTGGGGCAGGACGGGGCAGCCCGCATTACCACCCCTAATATATATATACTATCTAGTAACTTTTTTATATATTAAATAATTATAATCATATAATAACATTGAAATCAGAAAACATATTGAATCTGTTACTGTATATCAATTTAAAATATCATTTTAATATAATTTTTTAATATTATAAAATTTTTTTCATAATAATTAATCTTAATAAATAAAAAGTACTCATATATTTTGTATTTATATATTTTATATTTAATTATTTAAGAATAAAAAATTTTGTTGCCGTTTAAAGTATTGTGTATTAAAGTATTGCCATTTAAAGCATTTATTTATGTACTAGGATATTGATGATTGGATTTTTGATGGTATAGAATTTCACTATTGAATTCTCGTTGCAAGTATAGTTTTTAAACCAATCAATAATCCTTTCATACAAAAAGTTGTTTGTCACTAGTACAAACCCCTAAATTTATAAACCGAAGTATTGAACCTCGGGTCGTTCTCCCTAGGAATTACAATAAAGTGTCTTGTTATTGGTTATGAGTTATTTTTGGGGTTTTGATAAGAGGCATGAAAGATAAATAACAAGGAAGTAAACTAATAGCTAAAAAGGTCTTGGCAAGGGTTGGTGGTCAAGGATCTCTATCCTAATCACTAACCACAATATGAGAATTGGTAAGGATTAATCCCATTAAGTCATCCTCTAACTAGTAAAGGAAAGTCAAATGAGTTATATCAATCTTAGTCCATATGTCCTAACTCTCCACTAATTCAATTAGTGAGAACTAGAGTCGATGGCTCCCAATCATCAATTACTTGGACATGTAACTCAAGAGTTCCTAAGTTACCTTTCCAAGCCAAGAGCATAAAATTCTATTCTAAAATCCAACCAAGCATTTCATCAAATACTTGGAAGGCATAAAAGGAAAGCATATGAAATCTAAAACAAGAATGAAATCTAACAACAATTATTGCAATGAATTAACAACAACAATCAAAAGGAACACAATTATTATGAATTACCTCAAATTGAATTGAAAGAAAAGAGAAGAAACAAGAGTAGATCTACAACAAAGCATAAGAACGATATAAAGGAAATTACAACAAAAGAATGGAAGAATAATGAATGTAACAACAAAGAATTGAGAAGTAGAAGATGAAAGCATGAATTAAAACCTAGATCTAAGAACTAAGCATAATCCTAATCCTAATTCTAGTGAGAAGTGAGAGCTTCTCTCTCTAGAAACTACTTCTAACTAATCCTAATGTGTAAAAATGATTAAAAGTCCCTTTGCTCTTCAATCCTTGGCTTTAAATAGCATCTTTGGCGCCAAAGTTGGTTGGGATTGGGCCCCACAACTCCTGAGAATTCGCTGGACGTGAATTCACTTAAAAATCAAGTATCAGCATCGACGCGTATGCGCACAGCACGCGTACGCGTCCATGGGCCATTTCGCAAGGTGCGCGTAAGCGCCTGGTGCGCGCACGCGTCTATGGGCGAGTTCAACTCTTTGGCTTTTCATGATTTCTCCACTTTGCATGCTTTCCTCTTCACTCCTTTGATCCATTTCTAGCCTTTTCAATCTGAAATCACTAACAAATACATCAAGGCATCTAGTGGAATCAAAGGGAGATTAAAATCATCAAGTTAAAGGCCTAAAAAGCATGTTTTCACATCTAAGCACAAATAAGGAGACAATCACAAAATCATGCTAATTCATTGAATAAATGGGGGTAAAATGTGTTAAAATCTCCTAAAATCAATACAAGATAAACCCTACAAATGGGATCAACCTCCCCACACTTAAACCAAGCATGTCCTCATGCTTAAACTAAGAATGAAGTAAAGGGCATGACATTTATTCAATGGAACTAAACTATATGTAACCTATCTAAATGCAACTATCTAAATGAATGCAATTGTTTGGTCAAAATAAATCAATTTCCAAGAAGCATATATGCACAAGGGCTAAGGACTAGCAAGTCTAATCCACAATTAAATTGAGTTATTAAATATTTTTACAAACTTGCATGAAAGGAGATGATCATAGGTGGAAACATGTAATCGAGCAATCGAACCCTCACCGGATGTGTTTGCACTCTATTCGCTCAAGTGTTTAGGGTCGATTCACTCAATTATCCCCTAATCATGCTTTCCAAGATTTGTTCTTCTTCTAACAATCAACACATATTTCATGCATGCACACATCTATCATGAGGTCTTTTCTTTAGGTTGTAATTGGGTTAGGGTCAAGGTAGGATGCATATATGGTCAAGTGAGCTTGAACTTTGAATCTTTGATAAGCTTAAACTTTCCACCTAACCTATATAATAACCTATACAATTAAGTGCTAACCTAACTACCTATCCTTCTCACTTTTTCACATACTCATGCATTTTTTTTCTTGATCACAACACATATGCATTGACTTTTATTGAACTTTACTTTGGGACATTTTGTCCCCTTTTTATTTCTTTCTTTTTTTTTCTTTTTTTCTTTCTTTTCCTTATTATTTTTCTTCTTCTTTTCTTTTTTTCTTTTGTTTTTCTCATTTTTTTATATATAAGAACATCAATGCATAAGGTTTTACATTTGATCCATACATGAGTATGCACCCAATTCCCAATATTTTCAATAACAATATAAAACTACCCTTTTATTCACCCAATGTCCCAAGATTCCCACACTTGAATGATACACACACTCTAGCCTAAGCTAATCAAAGATCCAAATAAGAACATTTATTTATTTTTCACTTTAGGGCTTGTAATGTGCTAAATTAAAGAATAAAGTGGGTTAATCGTAGGCTCAAATTTGCTAACAATGGAAGATAAAAGGTAAGGCCATTTGGGTAAGTGAGCTAATGAAACAATAGTCTCAATCATATAAATGCATGAATACACAAAATAATGGACATAAAGAATCAAACAAATCAAAGATGACAATCATAGAAAGAGAATAATTGCACACAAGAAGGAAAATAAGTGGTTATAAGATGTAACCACACCATTAGGCTCAAATCTCACTTACTTGTGTTCTTAGCTCAAAAACATGATCCGCAATATCAAGCAAGTTCTATGAAAAAGTTTCTCACTCAAATCAATTGAGGTGCCCTATAGATAATTTTCTCGAAAATCTCGAAAAATTTCATTATTTTGACTAAGCATATTATGTATATATATGCAAAATTAAGAAAACGCAACAAAAATCCTAAAAACCTAGAATGAAATGTAAAAGTGTTGGAATTAGAAACTTGTCACCCAAAATTGCCGATCAGTCGGACGACCTCCCCACACTTAAAAATTTGCACCGTCGTCGGTGCACTCAAAGATGAGTAAGGGGGTACGGCGACTCTCCGGATTGCTACCTTCAGCTGGTAGATCAATCGGCTGATGCGTATTATTTCTTCTTCTTTTGTTTTTGCTTGCGGTGCATCATTCATGAAAAAACAAAAATATAACACCATAAGATGAGAAGATATAAGAGCAGGGAAGCATATATTGTTGGAATGAGGTAAATCACTAGAATTGAGTGAGTGAATTAGTGTGACATGAATGTGTGTGAATTCTAAATTGCGCGGTTTAGAATGCATGTTAACATAAAAAGTGATGTCACAAAAGAAGTATACACCTCACTTATCCTAGTGTGCTTAAGATGCTTTAAGTGAACTTGTAAGGTGAAACAAGCATTGAAGAAGCATGAAAGCATTCAAGCTAAAAATATATGGATGCATATAATCATGAAACACAATGCATTAAGATAAATGCTCAACATCCAATATTAAGAGATTGCCTAATCAAAGAGTAGGGTTCAAATCACATGGTGGCCAAATCATGCAATTTAAAAAGATTAAACATGCTTGAAGGCATTTCTCATCACTTAGTATTCTTAAAAGGTAAGCATGAGAAACTCAAAACCAAGTAGCAAAATATAACCTCAAGAATAGAATCCAACAAAGATTATAAACATGATGATGTTAAGATAACATCCCTTTTTAATACTCAGCAGCAATTAATGGTAAACAAGAATAACAATCCAACACTTATAATGAAAAAGAGAAAATGAAATGAAAACTAACTAATCAACTAACTAAGCAACTAACTAACTAATTGGTTAACTAAAATAAATAGTTATCAATGGTGTTTGGGAGTGTTGGATGAGGGGTAGAAGAAGGGAAGAAGAAAGGAGGAGGAAAGAAATGGAAAGGGGAGAAGAAAAGAAACGTAGTGAAGGAAGGACATCCGTGCGTACGCACGCATGGCGCGCGCGCGCGGATGGTAGTGGAATGGGCACGACGCGTACGCGTATATGGCGCATCCGCGTTGATGGCTTATTTTGAGAGTGGCGCGTACGTGTCATGTGCGCGTACGCGCTAGTTGGTTTGTGCAAAAGGCACAGTACTAGCGCAGCTTAGGCACAACTCTCGGGTCAATGTATGGAGGAATGAAATTTTGCAATCCACGTGTACGCAAACATGGCGCGCGTGCGTGGATGGTCAAAAATGCTTGATGCACGCGTACGTGCGCAGTGCGCATACGCGTGGATGGTGCTCTATTTTTCAAATTTTTTCTATTTTTTTGCACCAATCCAAGCATTCCAAACCTCCAAACAGCTACCAAAACACCATAAAACCTTATATAACATACTAAACTACCAATTAGACTCAACAAACTCAACAAAATATGAAATTAAACTAATTCTATTAGTATGTACAAAAGAGAAAAAAATGAAAAGAATTTACCATGGTGGGGTGTCTCCCACCTAGCACTTTTGTTTATTGTCCTCAAGTTGGACTTATTGGGAGCTCCTCTCAAGGTGGCTTGTGCTTGAAGCTATCTTTGAACATCCACCAATGCTTGGTCCTCCATTGTGTCCCAAGATTCCTTATTTGTTGCACCTAGTGTTGATGGAGTTCTTCACAAGCTTGGGGCTCCCAAAATTGATTTTTCTTATGTGATCCGGGATCCCACACTTTATTTTGACACCCATCTTGAAGTTGATCATTATTAGTCTATCCGGGTGGCATGACTTTAGAATTCTCATTTAAGCGACCAAACATCCTCCTAAACCCAAGCAATCTAGCTCTATACCAACCCTTACAATGCCAACCACTAACCATCTCCCTTTTACTCTTAAAGCCACAAATATATCTAAGTTGACCATCCATCTCTAGCAAACCATATTCAAGGGGAATGATAAAGTTTAAATATAAGCAATTTACCCACTTGAATGAAAGAATGGATGGTGGTGACTTGGGGAGAGGTGTCTCCAATATCCTTACAAACTCTACTCCCTTATATTCTTCCTTGGTTGCCTCCACCTCTTCACAAAATACTTCAACTTCAATCCTTTGTTCATCATTTTCATCTAACTCTTCTCCATCACTCAAGTCATATATGGGAGGAAGAGAGAAATCTACCTCCACATTGCTTTCTATCTCATTGGGAGAATGCTCTTCAAACTCAAAGGATTAACCACCAAGAAGATTGGATGCATGGTCTTCATCACCAAGGAAACTCAATTCTTGCTCCACTCCTTCCAAGACCTCATATAGAATATGCCTTGGAGATTGTGCACATTCCTCTTCAACATCAAATTCACTCTTTTTGGAGGGGTTCTCTTCAACTTTAGGTTCCCAAGGAGGTTCCGCATCTCCTAAGTCTTCAACCACTTCTTCCTCTTCTTCAATGATCATAGGCTCCTCCAATTGCTCTAAAATAAAATAACATTCCTCATTTTCCACCGGAGTTTCCAATCTCTCCTTCATGCTATGATTTTCAATTGACTCTCTACATGTGACCGTGGGAGTGCTTTAGGTGCTCAAATATTGGGAGACTAAAATGCTTACTACCTTAGTCAATGTAGCCACAAATTCGATTGTCTCCCTTTGCATTTCTCCTTGCCCTTGAAGTATAAGGCTAAGGGCTTCATCCTTTGAGGATTGGGGTGGATAGGAGGGTTCAATGTCTTAGAGAATGAGTTCATAATAGGAAGGTGGTTCTTCTTGGTAAGGATGTGGTGGTGTGTATTGAGATGGTTCTTTGGAGTAGTAATCTTGGAATGGTGGTTCCATGTAGGGCTTATATGGCTCAAAAGGTGGTTGGTATGGTGGATATGGATTGTGGTCATGTGAAGGTGTTTGGTGAAAAGAGGCTTGTGAGTGTGGTTGAGGTTCATGTTGAGGATATGATTCATAGGCATATGGTGGTAGTTCTTGAAAGTCATAAGAAGATTCACCGTAGCTATTGGATTGATATGCATCAAAAAATGGCTCTTCTTCATAGTGCATTGGTGGAGGTTGTTGCCATGAAAATTGATCATATGCATATGGCTCCTCCCACCTTTGGTCATCCCATCCTTGATGCATCTCTTCATTGTAATCTCCACTTCCTATAACATAGTTGTAATCAGACTCATAGCCAAAGTGAGAAGTCATGATGAAAAGAGAAAAAAAATCAAAAGCTAATAGAAAACAAGAGAAACAAAATTCTACAACTAGCAAATAAAGCAAAAAGCAAGATATTCACACTATTCACATATGTACAATAACCAATAACATCACACCATTGCAACTCCCCGGCAACGGCACCATTTTGATGATTGGATTTTGATGGTATAGAATTTCACTATTGAATTCTCGTTGCAAGTATAGTTTCTAAACCAATCAATAATCCTTTCATACAAAAAGTTGTTTGTCACTAGTACAAACCCCTAAATTTATAAACCGAAGTATTGAACCTCGGGTCGTTCTCCCAGGAATTATAATAAAGTGTCTTGTTATTGGTTATGAGTTATTTTTGAGGTTTCGATAAGAGGCATGAAAGATAAATGACAAGGAAGTAAACTAATAGCTAAAAAGGCCTTGACAAGGGTTGGTGGTCAAGGATCTTTATCCTAATCACTAACCACAATATGAGAATTGGCAAAGATTAATCCCATTAAGTCATCCTCTAACTAGTAAAGGAAAGTCAAATGAGTTATATCAATCCTAGTCCATAGGTCCTAACTCTCCACTAATTCAATTAGTGAGAACTAGAGTCAATGGCTCCCAATAATCAATTACTTGGACATTATTAACTCAAGAGTTCCTAAGTTACCTTTCCAAACCAAGAGCATAAAATTCTATTCTAAAATCCAACCAAGCATTTCATCAAACACCTGGAAGGCATAAAAGAAAAGCATATGAAATCTACAACAAAAATGAAATCTAACAACAATTATTGCAATGAATTAACAACAACAATCAAAAGGAACACAATTATTATGAATTAACTCAAATTGAATTGGAAGAAAAGAGAAGGAACAAGAGTAGATCTACAACAAAGCATAGGAACAACATAAAGGAAATTACAACAAAAGAATGGAAGAATGATGAATGTAACAACAAAGAATTGAAAAGTAGAAGAAGATGAAAGCATGAATTAAAACATAGATCTAAGAACTAAGCATAATCCTAATCCTAATTCTAGAGAGAAGTGAGAGCTTCTCTCTCTAGAAACTACTTCTAACTAATCCTAATGTGTAAAAATGATCAAAAGTCCCTTTGCTCTTCAATCCTTGGCTTTAAATAGCATCTTTGGCGCCAAAGTTGGTTGGGATTGGGCCCCACAACTCCTGAGAGTTCGCTGAGCGCGAATTCACTTAAAAATCAAGTATCAGCATCGACGCGTACGTGCACAGCACGCGTACGCATCCATGGGCCATTTCGCAAGGTGCGCGTAAGCACCTGCTGCGCGCGCGCATCCATGGGCGAGTTCAACTCTTTGGCTTTTCATGATTTCTCCACTTTGCATGCTTTCCTCTTCACTCCTTTGATCCATTCCTAGCCTTTTCAATCTGAAATCACTAACAAACACATCAAGACATCTAGTAGAATCAAAGGGAGATTAAAATCATCAAGTTAAAAGTCTAAAAAGCATGTTTTCACATCTAAGCACAAATAAGGAGACAATCACAAAATCATGTTAATTCATTGAATAAATGTGGGTAAAAGGTGTTAAAATCTCCTAAAATCAATACAAGATAAACCCTACAAATGGAGTTTATCAGATATTCTATATTTATTAGAATCCATCAATGCTCTTCTTTTATATTAGCCTTTAATTTTTATCTAATAAGATCTAATGGTCTATATAAATGTGGCTCATTCAATAAGCACATAATTGTTGAGCTTGTTTTAGCCATACCCTTAAAATGTCCTAAATTAACTAAAATATTGCGCTTATTTTAATAATATTACTTTATAAATTTGATTTTAATATATTGCTAATACAAAAAATGTATACATATATCTTATTATGTATTGTTATATTTAAAAACATTATTATTTGTAAAACCATTATAAAAATAGTTATTCAAAAAAAATACGTAACTGAACAATTATGTAAATAATTTATCCATCAAAATAAATACTATTTTAGTTCTCTTCTTATCCTTAGCTATTGTATAATTATTTTTATGCAAATTTTAACATGCAAATTTATAAGTCTTAAAATAAACATATATAATAACTATTATAATATATATAAAAGGTATATCAAGGAAAATATAGTAATAATTAGAAATAATATTGAAATATTATTTAATCTCGTTTTATATATGTAGTAATTTATTAATTAATGACAATCTTTTAAAATTTAAATAGAACTCAAATATATAATAAATTAGTTTTTTATCTGTCAGATTAAAGAATACCGTGAACAATAATAAAAAAATAATAGAATTAGAATGAATTATAACTATATTTCCTTAGAATTGCTAAAATTATACGAAATGCCAAACTTACTAAAAAGAAATCATACCTGTCCGATTTTAAATTACAAATCCAAACAAGATTTAACCTTTTTATTTCCATCAATTAGAGTATTTATGTCATGTATCGATTTAGTTTTTGAAATTTTAATTGCACTATTATTGTTTTTAAGATTGATCTCTATGTACTATAACGGTCCCTCAAGCGCTTTTCAATAGTGACTCGACAAACGGAATGATGAATTGACATTCTACGCTGAATACTGGTAAAACGACGTTGTTTGCTTTTGACGCCCAATGAAAGAAGATGCGATGTTTTATGTTGGCATCTAAAACAATTTTCGAATATATCAAAACGATGTTGCATTTGTTTTTATTGGGTGCTAAAAGCAAATGGTATTATTCAACCAAAGTTCAATGTGGCATTAGAGTGTTTTGCCTCACATTGTTTGCTAAGTCATTGCCAGAAAGGAGTTTAGGACTACTACGGTGTCTGGAGATTAATTTTAGGGATTATAATAGTGTAATTAAAATTTCAAAAGGCCAAATTGGTGCATGGTGTTAATATCAGGGAGTATTTTGGGATTTTGTTGAAGAAGTATGATATTTCAAAAAGTTTATTTCAGGATAATAACTCAAAAATAAATATTACATATTTTTGTTGTTATAGTATGCACCATGTGTAACGCTTATTTATAGGCCAAATATACAATTTAATTATAACTATTAAATCTATAACACTTAAACTATCAAAACTTACGCTTCCGGCTGCGTGATTCTGATAGTTCTGATGTTACGACGACTTTGAAAGTATTTAATACTAAAATATGAACTTGTTTAAAACTCATACCGAATTTTTCAAAAACATACATTCATACTTACAATATAAGTTACAATACTCACAGGAAATCATAAGTACTAAACAATACAGAAATATCGTCTAACAGAAAAGAAACAAGCTCTTCCAAACTTCGTCGTCCGCAACCTGAAAAAGAAAAGACCTGTAGGGGAGTGAGAACATCATCCTCGAAAGGGTTCTCACTATAGGGTTGCAGAATTACTATAATAGGATACGCGAGATAAAATCGTTACAGTGATTAATAACCACCTTATGCATCTTTTCAAAAGCAAGGGCTGACTATATAAAAAAATTTTGAAATCTTTTTTGAAAGAGAAAACTGTTCATTTTCTAAAAATTCAAAAGCCTTTCGAAAGGTTTGTCTATGCTGAACCATATTAGTTTTTCATACTTTTCTAAACCAGAAACACAATACCAAAGCCAACCATCGGCCTATCTCATAATCAACCACGGCCCTAAGCCCAAACAATCCAAACGCAGCCAATCTACCATAATCCAACAGATTTTCAGTCGCAAACACAAGTAGGAGGCTCAAGCACAAACAAGCAGTTACATCAAGTAGAGAAATTAGCAATTAGACACAATTAATCACATAGAAAAACGAAGTACAATATGCACACCCAAACAATGTCACATAGATGCAAATGATGAATGCCTATCCTAGTGGTTGATGAGTCTCATTTGTCGGTTATAAAGCCAACCCGACAAGTCTTGGTAGCTAACCATTGGACTGTCCCTCTGTCGTGCATCCCCAACTCAAGCTATTCACAATCATAATCATAATTCACATCCAACACCCTCACTGGTGTATATTCACGGGGGCGAGATCATCCGGAACTTTCACAGTGTCCGGCCACACTTACGACATAAGGTCAACAGAGTATCGAGTCTCCACTTGGAGCACGTGGTGGCTAGCAACTGCTTTCACCCAGGAAAACTCGTATCTCAGATAGGTGAAGTGCAACAATCACTTTATCAAATCAATAATCATATACAGCCATAATTCATTATCATAACAGCCATTCCGGCTCATAACATAATAGCACTTCTACCATCCAACATCATCAAACATATAATCATCATTCAAGCCGTAAATCGCTTTTTTCTCAAATCACTTTACTTTGAAATCGAAATCAATTCTTTTCAGCCTTGACTTTAAAAACCATATTTCTCAAATCACTTCTAGCTTATAAGCCATCTTTCTCAAAAGAAATTTTCTCTTTCAAAACTAGCCACAATTCCGCAACATCCTTCTAAAATTTCCAAATGATTCAACAACTAGGCCAAATTAAAAATCTCTTCTGAAAGATTCAAAAATCAGTCATCCAAAAACAGAATTTGGTAATAGAAATTTCTCAGTAGAGTCTCAAGACTTTAGGGAAGGACAACTTATCTCAATTTCTTAAAATTATTGATCCTTGGTTTAAGTAAATAGAAACAGAATTTATTATAAAACCGAATCATATAAAGTCACAAATCCCAACCAAATCTTAAACCAATTCACTTGAAATGGAGCCAACCCATTTAAATCAAAACCACTTACAGGTTCCTTCTTAAAACCAATTCTCTGACTTCTTCCAAAATGTCACACTCAATTGTTCAATAAAAAATCCAATTTCCTTTAAAATCAATACAAGCTCCTCTGAACAAAATCCTTAAATCTAACTAAAAGCATAAGCCCTTTTTATATTTAAAATTAATATTAGAATATAATTCTTTTCTTCCGTGATTCAAAATGGTAAAGTAATTCCTTTCTAAATAATTCGAACTCAAGACATATAGTTTTTCTTAAATAAATTAAACTCGAAAATATAACTATTTTCTTAAGAAATCAAATAATACAATTTCTCAAATCCAAGCCTTTCTAAATAACTTTTCAAACAAAGTCTAAGATTTTTATAGAAATTTCGGCAGCACCTCCCATAAAACTTGGACTTTGCCACCCTTTTCGGGTCCCAACCAAACCATTCCACAATCCTTTTCAATGGTCCAAAACCAAAAATCAGTTCGAAGCAAGCTAAATCCAACATTCACCTCATTTTCATATCTCAAGGAAACCGTCTCAAGATCAAATCATTATCAAGTGACAAAACTCAGTTCCAAAATTTTAAAGAAACAGTTCAGCAGCAATCTATTTATCAAAACCAAACAATAATACAATCAAACATATAATAATATTCATCCAAAATAGCCAGACAATACATAAGACTTGTACAATCACTAAACAGTATATTTTCCACATCGATATCCATTTATAACAACTCCAAATTATAAAATTGAGATTTTTGAAAAGCCCCTACATCGACAAATTGAAACCATACCCAAACGCCTCACCAAGTTCCTTTCGCCTCAACCCGAACGAATGGTAACCAAAACCTCGGCTCCGCTTGCTCTCTCAAAGGCGGAAATAGCTTCAAGAACCACAAGCAAACTCAGATTCTAACTCCTAAAACCATTAACATCACAAATACTTTATTACACGGAACAGAACACTAACGCAGGGCTTTCGAAACAGAAAAACTTACTGAAGTAGCGAAACGAAACAGCGGCGGGCTCTGAAATAGTTTAGCAGCGACGACTGGACTCCAGCAATGGTGAATGAAACCCACATACAGAGACGATAAAGTTCCCTGAATCTTAAACGAATGAAAACCAAACTCGAAACCCTTACCGGCAAAGGATTTCAGTGGCAGCAGCAGCAACCTCAGCGCCAAACTACTCGTAGCAACAACAACAGCTCTACCCGCGACATGCAATAACCTGAACTCATCCTTACGTTATCAAAACCTCAGGATTTCTACCCAATCATAACAAAATACAGATTTTCAAGGATTCCGGAATGTAAATGCTTATCGCAACGAGAAATAAGAACGGAGCAGCTTAGGATAGGCCCATCCCATCTCTCCTTCTATTCACAGGCTACCTCCCTCCCAGCTCGTCACAACGGTGATGGCAGACTTGGTTTAACGGTGGCTGGGCAGCGGCTTGAATGGCACCCAGGAGCTGGCAGCAGCGGTGACATTAACCAAGCACCAGCACCTCCCTCTCGCACATCCTCTTCCCTCCATCAACCGACGACGGCAACAGGAGGCACGGCGATGCCTTCCCTTTCTCAGCGGACCAGAGCAGCAGAAGCGGAGGGGGTTCATCTTGCTTATCTCTTGCTACTGGCATGAACAACGACTACATAGGCTTCGGCAACAGCTCCATCATCGACAATGACGGCGACCTCAACTGATGATAGCGACGGCGTTGCGGCTTGACGACAGTGGAAACAACGCCTCCTTCTTTATCGCGGTTTCCCTCTCAACGCCTCTCTCTCTCTCTCTCACCTCTAGGCTTCCTCCTCTGCGACAATAATGGCGGCGACGACATGCCTCCTCACACGCGGCAATTCAGCGGCAGCTTCATGGGTTGGCGGCGACGCGGTTAGGTCGCAGCAGCAGCGTGGTGACGGTATACAGAATTATAAGAACTCAGGGTGTAGATAAATTTATGAGAATACGGTATGCAAACAAAATTGCAAAAATTTAGGATGCAAATGAAGCGGTAGAAATTTAATATGCAGATAAAATTATAGAAATTTGGAGTGCAAATATAACTACAAAGAGCAGGCCAAAATGTGTAAAGTTAGTGCTGTCGATGACAAAATAAGTGTTGAAAATGTGATAAATTTAGAACAAATAATAGGACATAAAATCTATGCTAGGAACAAAATTGTAGAAAATAGACATAAAAAGGAACCAAGACGGATAAAGAATAAAATAATAGTGATAGCGATATATCATGATCACAACATCCAACGATAACTAAAAAGAAGCAACAAAAATATGAGCAAAATTTGTTTTCAACAGAGAGTTTAAGACAATAATCTCAAAAGGTTCAAATAAGATATGAGATTGTTATATCATATTAGAAATTTTTATAATTATTTAAGAATAAATATCTAATATTTTTGTCATATATGTACAATGAGGCCAAAGAGACAATGTCTAATCAGCTACAAGAGCATTAAAAGTTTTAGTTTATTTTTATAATTATTTTTTAATACTTAAATGAATAAAAATTTTAGAATATAATTTGAAATGAAATGATAGTGAGTGTAATATAAGATATGAGTGGTATGGGAGATGTAACACCTCATTACCCTAAACCTTACCTCTAGCCGTAAAGCAGATGATAATAAAGTGCTACGACAGTTCTAAAGTTTATAATATATAATATATATATCCAAGAATTCATATAACTAGAAGCCCGATGAAGTAGTAAACTCAAAGTTTCTTAAAGCGGAATTACGAAACGCGAAGCGTTCACACACGATAACTAAATGCATAGGCATAGACGAACAAAACATAATATATATAATTTATAAAGAAATTATTTTTAACTGGATTTTTATTACAAGTCTTCTTGATAAGCCTCAAACATTTTATAGTTACAACTTTGAAGTAGCAGTGAGAACTGTTAATACGTTGGTCACCCCAAATCGTAATCCCGGTTGTAAGTCCTAGAAAGGCAGTGAATCTGTTGGTTAACGAGGGTGGTCCCGTAGCTCACAAAGTTCTAACCATAAAATGGCTAGTTTATTGAGAACGATGAGTCGTTTAAATCTAGGAAAAAATAATTCCTTAGTAATAAAAACAGATAATGATGAAGCCTCCACCTCTGAAACTAAAAATGAATTAGAAATAGCCAAATTAGAAGAAAGTTTTCATAATTGGAATATACCTATAGTAGAAAAAGATAAAATATGTAAAAAGAGAAACTTCTGGGAAGGAAGAAATTATGAAATCCACATGTTAGAATATTGTAAACCAGGAACGAGTAGTAATAAAATTATCACCATCTTAGAAGAAGATAAATTGAAAGAGCATAGCAGTAAAGGATATAACTTCATCCATATAGGATTAATACAAGTAGCCATAAAGCCTAATTTTAGAATAGGAATTAATCTGTCTATATTATTAACCTTAAGAGATACCAGATTAAAAAATTTTAGTGATTCATTAATAGGAATATTAGAAAGTAACTGTCATGATGGACCAGTTTTTTTTTAATTGTTACCCAAATTATGCTATGAATATAAAAAATGAATACACCTGGCAAGCCTTAAAATTGCAAGTAACATCTGATGAGACCATTATAAATGAGAAATATGATCCATTCGAAATAATCTATAGGATATATTATAAAATTACTAAAGTTGATTATGACTTTAGAGCATTAAGACAATTCTCAAAAGATGAAACAATAATTATGCATGCAAATCTAAAAAGATCTAATATACAAACACCTAGAAGATTAAGACATGAAGAATTAAAAAGTGGTATGCCTGAAGAATGGATAATACCTGATGGTATTGAAGAACCACAAATACAAAATACTAGAATAAGGGAAATAATAAGAGAAGGACCTGATATTAGAATTAGGATGAATAGATCCCAATCATTAAGAATTTCTGATAATGTTGAAACTATTAGTCATAAAAATTCTATAGATAACTCATCAATAGGAAATATTGATGATATTGTAGGAATTGACAACAGAAGGCCACATATAGCCACTGTTGTATATAAATCACCTTCAGAATTTGATCCAAGAAAATCACAAGTTTTATCAGTAATTATAAAGGAAGAACCATTTGAGATTGATAAAGAGTGGATAAGACAAGATTTTAATACTGATTATAATAAATCACTAAGAGATTGGTATTTTACCAACCATTCAGAAAATGAAGTTATTAGACTAAGAGAACTATTCTATGATTTTATGAAAGAAAATAGAATTAGCTTATACTTCTTTGACTGGTACATTAATTATTACTCCAAACCCGATAAGAAATTATGTCCTTTAATAAAGCCAACTGTTGTTTGGAAAATAAGTTCAGGATCAGTAATAGAATCTGAATATCCCCCTAAAGAAACTATTAAAATACCAATTGGAAAAGACTTAGAAGTTGAAGCAACACCCTATAAAGATAGCAATGCAGATGGAAATATAAAAAAAAGAGATATTAAGAAATTACATCAGCAATTAAACTTTACTAATACCATGTTAGATATAATGAAAAATCAGTTAGGAAGAATGAAAAATATGGAAAAAGTTATTAAGGTAGAAAAACCCATAGAAAAACCTATATATAAATTACAAAGTTTAGATAATATTAGCTTAAAATCTAAAGTAGAAACAGAAGTTGAAGAACTAAAAGAAAAACTTAGAAGTATTAGTCTAGGAAAATTAACAATTAATACATTGCAAAAGGAAGAAGAATTAGAACTAAATAAAATATCCTATAAAAGAGATTATCCTAAAACCAGAAATTATTATCCTAGACCATCACCAGTAGATGTAGGCCTAGAAGAACGAACACAATTAGTACAAAATAGTTTGTCAGGATCAGACTTAGTAGAATGGAATATAGATGGATTAAGTGAACAAGCCATTTTAGATCAAATGTGTAATATGACTATGGCTGCAACTGCCTATAAGATGAGAAAGGCTTCTGATAAAGAAGCAGCAATCATGATAACCCAAGGATTTACAGGACAATTAAAAGGTTGGTGGGATAATTTTCTCAGCGTCCAAGAAAAAGAATTAATTATTAATAGTATTAAACAAGAGGATCAGTCACCAGACGCTACATCCACGTTAATATATACCATTATTAAAAATTTTGTAGGAGATCTCAGTATTTTTAAAGATAGAATATATACTCAATTAATGAATTTAAGATGTCCAACTATGTCTTATTATAGATGGTATAAAGATGTTTTTATGTCAAAAGTTATGATAAGAGATGATGCACATGCGCCTTTCTGGAAAGAAAAATTCGTAGCAGCCTTACCAAAATTATTCTCTGAAAAAGTATTACAAAAACTACAAACACAGTTTGGGACCCAGATTCCCTATAATTCATTAACCTTTGGACAATTGCATAATATAATAGTATAAACAGGTATAGAAGTATGCACAGATACCAAGATACAACAGAAAATAAAACAAGAAAGTATCACGGGAAAAAGAGAGCTAGGCACTTTCTGCTACCAATATGGAATAACTCCTGAAAAAGCACCTAGTGGACAGCATAAAGTTAAAAAAATTTTTTTATAAAAAACCTAAATATAATATAGACAAACCCCTTTATTATGAAAAGAAATATCATAAAAAATTACATAAAACCCCTAAAGGGAAACCTAAATTTTCGAATACGAAAAAACAAATAACATGTTGGAAATGTAAAAAATAAGGACATTATGCTAATAAGCGTACGACAGAACAAAAAATAAATAAAATAGAAAATAAAGAAATTAAGCATGCTTTGACATCTATACTAATCAATTCAGAGTCAGAAGAAGAATCAAGTTATGAGGCTTCTTCTGAAACTGAAGACTATTTTATACAACAATTAGACTTTATGTCAGAAGAAGAGAGCTCAGGAGGAAATAGTGGAAAGGAGGAACAGGATAATAATAATTGTTTAGGAATAGGATTATGTAACTGTAGAAACTGTGAAAAAACTGTAAATATTTTAACTAAAGAACAAACTTCTACACTAGTTAAAATAATTGACAAGTTAGAAGATACACCATTAAGGGATGAGTTTATAAGACAACTAGCTGAATTAGTTAAAAAAGAAGAAGAAAGTAAGCAAGAAATAAGACCAATAGAAATAAAAGAAATTTATAATCGTTTTAAAAACCCACAAGAAGAAGTTTCCCTTAATTGAAGTTATAGCTCCAGGATACACAAGGTAATAATTAAAGTAAACAAGATATATATAAGTATGATATACAAAAGAGGACTAGTCACAGTCTGCGGAGTTTAGGCCAGCTAGTCAAACTGAATACAATAGAGTTTTTAAGTTTAAAATCACAACAACTTATCTTTCAAGGTTTTCAGAAATAAAGCCTCTAAGGCAACAAAGTTAAATACACAAAAGATGAGAGAACTACAACATAATAATCAAAATACAAAAAGATAGCAAAAGATCCTCTGCTCTGTCACCATCCTGCAAGTCACCGAGGTGGGTTATGACCTGCATCTGAAAAGCAACAACAACATATGGTACGAGAACCCGAGATTCTCAGTATGGTAACAGTGCCCAATATGTAAGATGTAAGGTTTCGAGATGCCGAAGGCAATCCTAGAACTTCACACCAAACAGATATTCAAGCTTAACAAAATAAATAACTTAAACTATAAACCATAAATATGTTATCTAAACTTAGGAGATTTCTAACTAATACTAATCACACATATGTATTCCACAGCCTTCGTCAACCTAACCTCCGTGCGATCTCTATTGCCACCGCCTCCTAATCCTCCTTAACGCCAGACAATCACAAGTATATACAAGTAAATAACACACAGGTAATATTCATGTATAGCAAGTAAACAATTAACATTTAGGCATGTTATTCAAATAGGCATAACTCAAGTAATCAGAGCAAGCAAGCATGTAGAAGATGCATATGATGAATGTCTGTTCTATTGGCTCGTGATATCACTTGTCGGTCCATAAATGCCAACCCGACACATCCTTTCGGATGTCGCCTTCCCTGCCACGCCAGGGATATAGTGCCCTGCACACTCATGCAGTAGAGAATCTGCCTCGCCAGAGATATAGGCTCTGCACACTCATGCAGCATCTTAGGGATATAGTGCCCTACACACTGTCATTCCATATCCGACAAGTTCACCATCTTTTCATCTCCATCTATTCTCAACCTTCAAGCCTCAGAATCCCAAGGATATAGTATCCTGCACACTCTTACAGCAGAGAATCTGCTATGCCAGGGATATAGTACCCTGCATATTCTTGCAGGAGAGAATCTGTTATGCCAGGGATATAATGTCTTACACACTCTTATTCTCCAACGGATTCATTGTCCTTTTCTAGGTTCTCAAGTTCCAATCTCATCATTACCATCATCAATCCTCAAGTTCCTCAAATACGACATAATTATTCCATATCTCAAAGTCTCGTCAAAGAAATATCTCACCACACCACATTCACTAATCTCGTCCACAAACCTTCCAAAGCCTAAGTCATCGGCTCTAAACTCATATCAAAGAAAATTACCATTTCAAATTAACTATCCCTTCTTGACTAGTCATAGAGTCTAATTACTAGCCACAAGTTTTAAGGAAAAGTTATGGAAGTTTGGAAAGCTAGAGAACCTTTAAAAGTGAAGAAAAATCATTTCTTCAGCAAAACAGGGTATATGCATACGCATGTCCAAGTATGCGTGCGCACACTTCAGTTTTGGACCATCATGCGTACACATACTATAAGTTTGCGTACACATGGGTGCTGGACAGAAACCATCACCCGCGTATGGCGCAGGAGATTGCGTACGCATACCTGCTTTTGGCCCATCTCACATACGCATACATAGGGCGGCGTACGCATGAGAGCCTAGCAGAGACGCATGCCCGCGTATGGGGGTGCTCGCGTACGCATGCCATCCAAGAATTGCAAAATTCTGTAAAGTTACAGAAATCAGTTTTAAACACCAAACTTTAAATGTTCATAACTTCCTCTACAAAAGTCAATTTTCATCAAACTCTATACCAATTTAAAGATCTTCAAATGAAATTTAATTTAAGACAAATTTTAACCAATTTCAAAAACAGAGGCTCAAGTTATGATCCGTCAAAGTTTACCAAAAACTGATTTTTACCAAATTCAACAAAATTCTCTAATTTCCAATACTTCAAATCCAAACCAAAACAAATACACCTAAAACCAAAACAAAGCCTCATACCAATATTTCTCAACCATCTCCCATCATTCACTATTAAAACCATTTAACCCTCACTAACTTACTTAGATTTTTATCAACCTCCTCGCTTCCTCAACTCAATCAAAATCAAAGCTCACCATCACCACCAATTGTTAACAATACCAACCACAATATTCTATACTCATTATCATTATTAAGATTCATAATCAAACATAAACAATCACCATCTCAATCCATCGAAATCATCGCAAACATCAATAATCATCAAATATTATTAACACCAATAATCTCCAACAATCACCATTACCCACAAAAATCAATAACCACCAACAATTAACATCAATCCATCATTATATTAGAATCCACCACAATCATACCTCAACATATATATTTTTCTCAATCTTCATCATCATGCATATACCACAAACATAGGTCAAACAACCACATATCCAATTCAATCCTATCCTATGGTTCACTAGCTTAAGTTTCCAGAAACATTATATATTACATAAAAAAATCAAAACCATACCTTCGTCGATTCCTAATATGTGCAAACACCCAAAGCTTGATTCAAACAAGATCAACAAGCCTCAAGCACCAACACCACTTCCAAAATCCACCAACTATCAAGCTATACACATATAACATACCAAGAATCAATACTATGGCAAACTAAAATATCAAACGACAAGAGTTTGGAGAGATTTACCTTACTCAATAATATTAGGGGCAAAACCCAACAATATTCCAATGCTAGATCACCCCTAAATAACCAAAATCACACAATCTACTCAAAAATTATAACAAAAAATACACAAAAGCTAGGGCAGGAAAATGGAGAATGAGACATGAGTTCTTACCAGAAAAACTTTGTTAGAAATGCAGAGCTCGACAAGAGCTTCACATGGCTGCAAACGGCTCGTCAATCGGAGTTTCGAATCAAAAGTTATGGAACTTTGAAGGAGGAGGTGAATAGTAAAACCCCAATCACCCGTCTTCTCTCATCTCACTGCCCGTCTCTCTCTTGTTTCTAAAAAATGTGGCCAAATGGTCTCATAACTCACTTATATATGTTGGGCCTTGGGCACGGTTTGGGTCCGGTTTAACCCGTTAGCATTCTTAGCCCGTTTGGCCCACTTTTGGCCAAAACCCTTAAGATTAGCGACCGATTTTCAATTCTAAATTATTTTTGTCCTTTCAAACCAAATAAATTCAATTTTCAAAATCTTATTTTTCTCAATACACAGTACTGGACAGACTAAAGTCGGTATGTATTTTTACAAAAAATTTTCATAAAAGATATATTTTTCTACTCAGAAAAATTCACTGAATTCAAAATTTACCTTTATATTTTAAGAAGAACACTTCTATATTTTTAAACCTATTCCGGACAATTAAATTATTATTTTATTAAAATAGTTTTACGTAAAAACTCCGATTCTTACAGGAGATGTATATGAATATGACATAATTGTTTTTCACAAAATGCGAAAAGATAGACTTGTTACATCAAACCTTTTTGCATATTGTGAGAAGCGACAAAATAAATGTACTAAGAATTCATCTAAGTACATTGTGAAATTTTTTCTTTTTAAAAAAAGAAGCTTCTCACAAGATGCTAAAAGTTCAATCCCATATTTTCAGATTTCGTTCATAAATCCTATTTTGGAGCATTATACAAAAACAAATCTTATCATAAAAAAATCTTAGAACCATATGAAGAATACTCAAAATATTATATCATCACATTAACATAAACGGATATACAGAAAAAAACTATAATGTTCCTTCCACTTTTCATTTCATTTTCATATATGTATTTTCTAACTTTTGCTTATGTTGTAACCTTTTACTTCAAAATTTTGTAAAGTTAATATATCTATCTATATTTTAATATTACTATTTTTCCTTTCTTATTCTTGAATTTCTATTTATATACTCTTTAGGTTATCAAGCCACAATGTTTGATAGTCGCTCAACGTCAATGACAAATTGTAAAAAAATAAGCTAAACACCTTTCACTTCTCATAAACTAGAAATCATGAGGAAAAAAACAAGATGAGATATAGCACCTAGCAACATCCTAACCATAACCACTTCATTGTCATGGAAGTTGCAACAACTAACACTACTAGAATTTGGACATATACTAACACTTTTTATCTAATATTTTTTAAAATGTTAGCTATACTAATAAAATTATACTTTTAGTAACATTTGTGAAATAAATGTTAAAAAATATATATTTTTTTAAAAGAAAGAAGAAAAACTAGATCTAAATGTTACCAAATGTGTAAACATGTGAAAATTATACTAGGACATTATTTTTTAATCTCTTTCACGTTCTTCACAACGGAGAAAATCACTTCCAAGTTCCATCGCATCTCCTTCCTCTGCATTTCATCTTCTTCCTCGATCTCAATCGCAATCTGAATCGTTCTCCAGATTCGGATTCTCCTCTCAATTTTGGTAAGCATTTTCTCTCTTCTTTAACTTTTTTCTATTCACCCAGTTCTTCAATTTCTCATCTCTTACTGATTTTGATCCAGATTTGAATCATGCATATGTAATTTCTTGTCTTTGGTTCATCCTCTCGTTGCTTGCACTGTCGTTGCGCCGTCGTCTTCTCACCGGTTCCATCGTTTGCTCATCCGACGGCTTGGTGAGTTCCAGTTCTCTTGTTCAGTTATCTTCTTGCTCCTTTAATCCTCTTTAATATTTACTTAATAATTAATCTGTAATTAATTTAACCTATAGTTAATAGTTATTTTAGGTTTTTAATTGGTTATTTAGAAGTTATGTTTTGAATTTAGGTTTTTATTAAGTTATTTTTTTGAATTTAGGTATAAATGAGTTTAATTACAGTATTTTTTAATTATTATTGTTATTGAAAGTTGAAAACTACCAATGTAATTTTTGTATTTTCCTTTTTTCAATTATATTATATATACCATAAGCTGTCCTCTTTCTCTGTTGTGATACTATTGTCTTTTTGTAAAGAAACGAAAAGTATCAGTGTTTGCCTTTGAGAATTCATAACATTTTATGTGAAGTCAATCCAAATTATGTTGTATTGTATCTTCAGAACTGAAAGAATATTTTGTTGGTTCATAGCTATCATACAGCAAACGGTCTCCTTATTTACTAAAACTGAAAGTGATGGAAATTGTGAATTGATAATATGTTCTCTTGGAAAAAGTTTAGTTCTTGAATCTGTTTTTGTCCTACTGCAATAGGTACTTGGAACTGATGAATTAAATGTGTATGTGAACAAGTACCACATAAAGTTGGACCCAAATCTAGCCGCACTCTAATTTTAAAGAATATGGCCTAGAACCGGGCCAACGGGCCAAACCGGTCAAACCGAACCCATGGCTCATCATATAAAACCCAATAATTCAACTTTCTTTTTTTCCATACCACCAAAACACGTTGAAAGCTTAAGGGGAGGAGAAAACAAAAACTCCAAACCCTAACCTCACCTTCAATCTCATATAACTTCCAATTCGGAGCTCCGATTGCTGCACCATTTGTAGCAACGCGTCTACCACGTCGAGCTTTACAAAGCTCGCTAATCAATTTGATAAGAAAACTTCAATATCACTCCTAGAATCTCTTTCTCCCAATTTTTGAAAACTTGGATAATTGGTTATTGAAATTTGATATTTTAGTGTTTAGGATCAAGCTAGCTTGAAGAAATTAGTGAGTTTTGCTCAATTCAGGCATGAGTAAGGTAAGGACTCTCAAAACCTTGTGAAATATTGGAATATGTGAGTTTAGGTATTGAAATTTTGTATATGGATGTAATAATATGTATTAGGTAGTGTATATGTGAACTTGGAACACATTTGAGGATATTGAAAGCTTGGATTGAGCTTAGGTGCTGAAATCTTGGTGGTGAAGGCTTGAGATTGTGCTATTTGAGGTGTCTTTGGCTTAGGGAGGAATCAGCCAAGGTATGGTTATAGTTTCTCATAGATAATATATAATGTTTCATGAAAACGTAGGCTGGACGACCTAGGATAAGTTGAATTATGTGTTTTGTGCATATTTAGTGGTTTAGTTGATGTGATATATATTGAATTGATGAGGTATGGTTGGCTTGATGGTTAATGATATGGATATGATTGATGTTGGTGAAATGATGAGAATTGATGAATGATTATGATTTATGCTATGGTTTGTTGATGAATTGTGTTGTTGTTAACTATTAATTGAAAAAGTTGAGCATTAGAAGATGGTGGAAGGGAAAAATAGTTAAGTGATTACTTTGAGTGTATTTGGAGTTGTTTTAAGGTCTGAAATTTGGTTTTGAAATCGAGAATTTGGAAAAATATAGATTTGGACGCTTTTGTTAAAAGTAGATTTTTACCAAACTTCAACGAACCATAACTTGATCCTCACATTTTGGATTTTAATAAGTTTCAAAATAAAGATAATTTCAAGAGCTTTAAAATGGTATAAATTTTGTGGAAATCGAAATTTTGTAGAGGAAGTTATGGTCGTCAGAAGTTAAGAGCCAAAAGCTGAATTTTACATAAGTTGCAGAAAACCAAGTTTTCTGGTGTGTGTGCGTATGCACACTAGTATGTGCATGCACAGGCCAGGGAGTGTGTTTTGGCTCATGCGTACACACGAGGGGGTGTGCGTACGCATACCCTGAGGTTTTGGCAACTGTGCGTATGCACACTATGATGCGTACGCACAAGCGTGGGAAGGCTTGCTGTTGCATGCATACGCACACTTTAACAAATTTGGGTAGTGTGTGCTCATGCACACTACCCTGTTTTGCACAAAAACTCTATTTTTCAATGTTTGATCTTTTCGGCAAACCTATAACCCTCTAAAACGACTGTTTGGATAAAAATATATCATTTTTGAACCATCACCCATTCCTCTGACTTTCTGAAACTCTGTTTAAAGTTTATTAGTGAGTTTTTGAGTTATGAAGTAAGGATTAGTGAGTGGGAGAAGATAGAATTTGTATCGGAGAAGTTGGAGAAGGGGATATTTGATTTGATGAAATCATGAAAGTAATGAATGAGGCAACTTTAAGAATAATGCAATATTGAGGAATGATGAATGATAATTGATGATTGATTTAAGATCAAATGAATTATGTGGCTTATTGCATTTCTTTTATCTGAGATACGAGTTTTTCTGGGTAAATGTAGTGGCTTGCCACCACTTGCTCTAGGTTGAGACTTGATACTCTATTGACCTTACATTGCAATATGTGGCTAGAAACTTTAACTCCCCAGAAATTCTCCCAATGAGCTGAATTTGATAAATGATTGAGAAAAAGCTATGCATAGACTCTTGGGGATGCACGCACGAGAGACTGTCCAGGGTTAGCTACTGGACATGTCGGGTTTGGCTTGATAACTAACAGATGAGACTCATCAGCCATAGGGTAGGCATACATCATATTGCATATGTTTGTTTTGTTTGATGGTGCATTATTTGTGATCACTATGCTTATTTGCTATACTTGCTACCTACTGTATCTGAATCCTGCTTGTGCTTTCTATGTTTGTGTACCTGAGATGCCCCTTGTCTGGCGAAGGAATGACGAGGGCTCTTCCACCAAAATTTTGGAGGATTGGAGGAAAGGGAAAAGCGAGGGATCAAGTTAGGATTGAGTTAGAATTTTAAGAACATTAGAAAACTTATCTTACTTATGCCTTTCAATTATACTTTTAAGTTTTGAATCTGAGTGTTGGAGTTCTAGGATTGCCTATGACTTTTTCGAGACCTTATATATTATGCATGCTGACACCATTACCATGCTGAGAATTCCTGGTTCTCACCCCATACATATGTTGTCTTTTTCAGTTGCAGGTCGAGAGGCACCTCGCTAGGCATCTGGAGTTTCCTGTCGTCAGCAAAGTTGGGATATTATCTTTTGGGTGTTGTTATGTATATGTATATATATGTATAGACTTCTCTTTTATATGTTTTGCTTTTGTCCCTCATAAAGGCTTTTGGGAGAACTAGTAGTTTACTTTACGTATTTTGGATTACTTAGGTTGTATGTATATGTATATGATATTCTCCGGTCAGCCTTGACTTCGCAGGTTGAGCTTGGAGCTCAATAGTTTGTACCTTTGACACTCTGATCTTATTATATGTATATGTCTTTTCTTTTCTTCGTACACAAGTAATCGTTATCTTGAGCGTTGCGCTTTTATTTTTTGACAATTTTGCTTAAACCAACCTTCAAGGCTTCTCGAATATTCTATTCTTTCAATTATATTATGTATGTATATTTTATTTTAGAGATCGTAATACCACACCACCTCTATTTTACGGCTTAAGCGTAAAGTTCTGTGTGGTAGGGTGTTATAGTTGAACTCCAGGTCTCCGACAACAACACCAATGTTCTGGGAGTTACCTAAAACTGGTGTGATTTGGACCTGAACGTGAGGTCCAAGCTCCTTTGGGTGAGATGCTCTGACGTCTCCACCGATGGAGTGAAGCCATCCAAGTCCTTCAGAGAGGTTTGTGGGGTGGTACTTGCAAGAGACTCCGATACTTAAGTTAGCAAGGGATTTAGAAAAGTTTTTATGTAGATTAGAGTTAAGTGTTACCTGAGATAAAGAAGGTATTTATATAGTAATGAAGATAAATTATCTTCGGTAACTTGTCCACTTATCTTGGTAGGAGACTATCCTCTCTTTTTTATCTAGGGGTTGGTGAGATTTGATATTTGAATATGGAAACTTATTTGTAGGAGTAGTTAGGATCACGCGTGTAGGTCGGTCGGTCGTACAGACCTAATGAGTCCATTTTTTTTTGGAGGTTGGGTTGGACATGAGAAGGTCTTCTAGACCCTTTATATAATGGACTTGTCTCTTTTAGACCTGGCTTCATTGTTAGGCCAGGATATGAACCATATTTAACATATAAATTCTGTTAGTTTAAACTGTCGAAAGAAGGATTCCCATCGTCTATGACCCTTTGTTAATGTTAACATGAATCGGCCATTGACTTTTTGGATTTCTCTCACCTGAGGTGGAACTTCTACTAGAGTGACTTTCATAAGACATACCCACTTCTCTTGAAATAAAAAGCACATTAACTCTATGAAGAATTCTTGGCTTTATTACAACAATACACTTAGCTTCAAATACTCGATGGTATTAATTTTTTTTCCCATTTCTAGTGTATGTTAAAAAAAATTATAAATTTAATATCACATTCAATAAAAATTTATAATACATGTATAGCATGTATTCAATGTGTTCGAGTCTGTTCTACCGATATATTAAAAATAATATTTTAAAATGAGTATAAAACTAAGTAAATAACTTCTATCCTAAAATCGAAGGACCGTATCAATTATAAAAATTTAAATTCGCCTATTCTATAAAATTTTTAAGAGTTCAAATTTATTTATGACATCAAACAACCCAAAATATGGGTCTAATTTATTAAAACCACCTCTTTCTTTTTTTTTAATCAGATAATCTCTAAATAACCTGAATAAAATTATTTTAATAATTAACCTCATAAAATACAACTCCCCCTTCCCATATGCACATGTACACACACGTACACATACGTATATAAAGTGGGATTTGACTTCATCAAGTTCTATAAATTGCATTTTAAGTTATGTTTGCGAGAGATAACGTGGGATTTTATATTACGGATGGAAACGGCCCAAATTATAATTAAACGCATCACCAAGACACCAACCAAACCATGAGAGATGAAACCATGTCCA
>NC_029778.3:69947313-69967662 GCF_000817695.3 Arachis duranensis
TCTATCTAGCAATGTTTCCCTAAAGTTATTGATTTGAATATCTCACGTGCCTTTTCTAACAACAACATTTTACAATAAGGCTGTGCAGTATTTTGTTTTTTTGGGTGGATATAAAATAATAAAAAGAGATGTATAGTGTATGATGCCGCCATATACAGCCCATAGGTTGGACAAACGAGTTCTACAACTTCAAAATGATATACTTGAAAATAACGTTCTCCATGTCTTTATTTGCCTTACTATAAATTTTTTTTGAAGGATTATTGCATTATCATCTTATAAAATTACAAGATGTTATTATTCTTATGATATATGTTTAGTTAAAAAATTATTTCGTGTTTAACTAATTCATTTTCAAAATTAAATTTAAACTATTCATTATATAAAAATATTGATACCCTTTATGTAAAAAAGATAACCACCAAAAAATGTTTCGTAACTATTAAATCACTAGCAAAAGTATTATTTAAATTTGTTATCAATAAAAATATTTTAAAATTTAATAAAAATAACTGAAAAAAATACCAACTTTTTAATTGACATATAACTAGTAATAAATTTGTTCATTTCTTAATCTCTTTTTCAGAATATATATTTAAATATTTAATTAGTACGTAATTAAATACTTTGTTGTATTTTACCAAAATTTAAGGATATTTTTTTGTTAACAAATTAAAAAAAATACTTTTATCAATAATTTAATAATTTAATATAATTTTTGTAGTTTACTCTGTTAAAAAATACCGTTACGAATTTCTATTTTTTAACCCATCCCAGATTATGATTGTCATTATTGTTGAATTCTTGATGCTGCAAGTAGTATTCAATAATAGTATCCGCCATAATTAAATAGAAGTACTAATGATTGAAATGACAAATCTACTAACACAAGATTGGGCCTGTCAGTGTCATGTTTCTTGTTAGCTACTTTAATTCAAAGTCATGGCATAATATTGGGTAAATGCTAGTCTGGAACTGGCGAAATTAGTCTCTACGTAAATTTAGTATGAATTGTCTTATTGTTGTTTGCATATTATTGACGTGTGTTTGGTATCTTGATAGGGTGGTAATCTTTTTAACTCAGCGTAGACGTTAATCATCTCTCAAATAATTATTATGGTGATCTTATTTGTGGTCATATATTTAAATAATAATAATATATTAAATTTTTTATATATTTGTTACTTAGGTCATTTATAGTCATATATATTTTTTAATTGCTATAAAGTCCAGATCACTCTTCGGCGGCACTCTACTAGCTTCTGATTGCTCATGCCCCATCACCTTTGTGCGCCTCCCTCACCTCTTTACACCTTACACCAACTTATAACTGAAAAACGACGCTACTAAAAACCTGATAATTCAAAGTCTCTTCATTTAACAGATTAATAACAATAACTACCTCCATGGAAGCGATGTGCTGCTTCTGATGGCCGAGGGAGGTTCGGAGTGAGAATTAGATGCGCGATTCCTAGGATAGCGCTCTGAAGAACCCGCTACTGATTGCGGGTGGCTTGATGACGGCACCAAGAACAGAGAAGGAAACGGCTACAACGACTTCACTACTGTAAAAATGTGAACATGAAGTGAAGAAATAGGGCTTTAATTTCTAATCCAATTTTTATAAATTTTAAATATATTTTTTTATTAAATTGGACAGGCAGAATTCTTTTATATTTAGAAACCCAATACATTCAAATAAAGTGGCTTGTCTAATTTTGAATGAGCCTCATTTAAAGCCAATTGCAACCAAAAGGGGACAATTCGTAGAATTATACTAATTTAAAGGGGTCATTATACAATAACAGACATCTCGATAGAACAAAACAAAAAATAACAAAAGACCTAAAATTCGTGTCAGACCATATGGGGTTCATTGGGAGGTTGATTTTGCCAGCTCCACAATGGGTACTCGATTACTCGTCTGAATTCGAATCAAACCAATTAAATTGATTATGAAGTCAGAATAATTGTGTCTAATTCGAACCAAATTAATTACTCTCTAACAATTAGTTTGGATAACAGTTTTGGGGTGCGAAACACGAACCAATCCGTAAACCCGACCATGTATTAATTAAATAATATATATATATATGTGTGTGTGTGTGTTTTAATAAAAGATTATGGAGTGAAGACTTTAAAAGATTATTCTTTTGAAGGATTATTTTTATTATATTTTTGTATTTAGTTTTTAATGTGTTTGGTGTTTAATATGTTTAAATTTTAATATCTAATATGTTTGAATTTTAATATGTTTAGTTTTTAATATATTTAGTGTTTAACATATTTAAATTATTTTTATTGATTTTATATATTTATTATACTTACAGAATTTTTAAGAAAAATATTTTATTTTTTATTTTTTTATAAATTTTTATTTTATTGGATATCCAATTATTCGAATCGAACCAATCCATTCTTAATCGGTATTGCATCTTATAATCTTAGTATTAATTAAGATTAAATTCTTTTTGTGCATCTTCACGATTATTGTCTTTAAGATTATTTTATTTAACGGGATTCTAATTTTAACAAAATTACCACATGTATATTTAAAAATTAGTCACTAAATTAATTATTATATATTTATATATAAACTAATGTTGTGTTTAATTCATTTTTAATATGTATTCTATAGAACTAAAATTAAAGAAAATGTAAGAAACAAAAACAAAACCTAGCACATGAAACGGATGTGTCCCTGCTCCCTTTCTTTTAGTAAACCCCCAACTTACGAGTGCCAACAGAAAGAAAATGGTATAAGATGACTTTCCCTGATATGAAATAAAAATGAAAATGAAAATGAAAATGAAAATAATTTGATTAATAAAATAAATTAGTGAAAAGATTCAAACAAATAAATAAGAACAATACCAACAAAATAAGAAAAATATGGGAGAACGAAGCAGTGATGGATACTAGTTGAGAGATAAAAATGATAAAAATGAAAATTATTTAGTTGGGAAGCGAATAAAAAGCTTTAAGGGTAAACTAACTAATAAAAAAGTATCCGAATCGTTCATAAAAATACATTTGAATTTTGTTATTGATAAAAATATTTTTAAATAATTTAAAAATACGATAAAAATATTTAAAAAATATTATTTTTTAAGTAACAAATTATTTGTATTTGATAAACCGCTTATACATTTGATCTAAAATTTTAAATATTTAAATAACTATTTAAAAGTAATACAAAAAAAAAACTAGATAAAATTTAATTTTCAATTTTTTTAAAAGTATTATTAGTTGTTGACAAAAAAATTACAATAAATATTTATATTTAGCAAAAATTACTAAATTTCAAGAATAAAAATATTTTATTTTTTTAATTATACTTGTAAAAACCTGCATAAATTTAATTTTTAAAACATTTTTTAAAAATACATATTTAATTTTAAACATTTTTATCGTATTTTTAATTATTATTAAATTATTTAAAATTATTTTTGTCCATAATAAAATTTCAGATAATTTTCATCAACAATAAAATTATTCAAATATATTTTTAGTGGTTTATAATTTACCCAAACTTTACTGCTATGGAAAAAATTTTAAGAATCAAAATAAAATTTAACTAATTTAAATGTTAAATTATAAAAGATGATTAAAAGTTGAAAAATTATTAATTAAATAACATTTTCTATTTCATAATATGTATCGTAACATTCCAGTCATAAACAAAATTCAAAACTCAGTATGATTAGGTCCAAGAAGATCAAAAGGTTTGATGAGAATGAGTGAGCGTGGAGATACAGCCAAACAGCATTGCAGCAAAAACATATGAACATGAATCGGAGAGACAGGAAATAAATATAGTGATACAAAAGTGAAACCGACAAGGAAAACAGTAATAATGTAAAAAAAATAAAATAAAAAAAATAAATTGATGCCTTTTAATGAACTTTTACTAGACAATATTCCGACAACATTTATGTAACTAAATGGATAGCAAAAGCCTCTTTGGCGTTTTGTCTGTATAATAATTTATTTTGTACATATAACTATATATAAGTGCTTTTCTTTTTTTCCACAGGGTCTACATATATTGTTTATTAATTATCTTATACCAGTTCTCTGATAAGATATAATAAAAATATATTCAAATAATTTGGCTTGCTCTCTGTCCCCTCTTGACTGGTTGCAAAAATAGTTTAATACTTAATTATTCGTGCAAAATTTCAATTTCAATTGCATATACTTTTTCTTTTCTTCTTACTAAACCTAAAGTTAGACAAAAATATTCTCGAAATCTGGAATAATAAACGACATGAATCTTTGTAAAACAACTTTTTAAAATCTAAACTTTGGATTATATAAGTAATGTTTTTTCGGCCAACAATTATATATTTACGAAACCTCAAATTAAATTAGTAATATTCACTTGATAAACAATAATCGACAAGTAGTAAAATGACCTCAAAATAGTTATGCAAATAAGAGTAATTATTTAAATTAATTTTTAAAATTAAATATTTTAGTTTTTTTATTTTAAAATACACAAACTAATCTTTAATATTTATTTTTGTTTTAGATAATATAATCTTTTTCCAATTTGATCTATTTAATCAAAATGATTATTTTGGATTTTTTTCAAGAACCGTTTTGAAATTTTTAAATTTTTTGAAAATTATTTCGTATTTCATTCTTTAAATCAAATTAGAGAAAGACTGTATTGTCAATGGAAATAAACGTTGAGGACTATTTTATATATTTTGAAATTTGAGAGATTAAAGTGTCTAATTCTAAAATTTTTAGGAACTGATTTAGATAATTACTTTACAAATAAAATTTATATTTAAGTGGGTATTTATTTTAAAGTTAAAAAAATATCCTAGTGAATTATATTTTAAAAATATTATACTTGAAAATATTATACTCAAGTATTATAAAAAGATTTATTTATTTAGTACTACCAATAGTTAAGAATTGTTTTTAATATTTTTTTATTACTAAAATTTTACTAAATATACTAAAAAAAAAATTTTTTTAACGATTTAATAGTACTCAAATAAATTCTATATCTAATGAGAAATATTGGACGATTAATATTTTTATATATATTTATTTTATATTTGAGCTAATATAAATCAATATTTATTTTTTATTAAAAATGTTAGCGTATTGGTATTTCCCATATCAAATATCCACTGTTTGGGATAGGAAAAAAATTTCAGATATAAGAATAATATAATTTTAATGAAGAATTTCTGAAAATAAGTAGAATTTTACGAAACAAGATGGTGTAATCAGAAGGTTTTGTATTTTTGTGTGTGAATGGTTTTTTTTTTTCCCTATTAGGATTGTGATTTAGCATTCTATTATCTCCTGTTCAACTGGGATTTGATACTTGCTTTGCATTGTGTCGGGTGGAAAAAAAAATTGAAATGGAAATTATTAATCAAAATAGAATGAATAAAGATATTTCGAGATTGAAAACTACATAAGTGGTCAAGACGAAAGAGGTAGATAGATATATACATAATTCATCTTCAATTATTTGTCAGCAATAATCAGAATAAAATTCCGTGGTAATATTTAATTAATTTGTTTTTGCTTATTAGTATCATCTAGAGAAGGAAATAAGAAACTATTTATTAAGATGAAACACAAATTATTAGGTCTTGTAATGAAATAACAATATATATACGATCCTAAATATTATTTATTTATTTACTTATTTTTGTATTCCTAAATAATCTTTATTAATTAGACCAAAATTATATTTAACGTGAATTAGACCAAATTAGAACTAACGCAAACATCCCTTTGATCCCATATATAGTACATGATTACGCTTCCACTCGTGAAAACGTGCTACCTCCAAACTAAAGAGCTTCATGACCATTTTCCCCACACCCTTCTCTGTCAAGTTACGAAGCGTACCAAAAAATAAAAAATAAATAAATAAAATTTAAAAGCTTCACTCTCAAGAAGAGATAGTTTTTGACCAGTCAAGTCTTATTTTTTGTGTCAATCAAGTACTAATAAGTTTTATACTTAAGTACAAAAAATATAATAATTAGTTTCATTTCATCTTATGATTGAAGCAGAATGAGTTTGATATGGGCGAAGATTTTAGGACAAGTTTGACTATTATTTGAAAGTTCTTTTCAGTAGTATTTTGTTGACTTTTTTAAAAGTATTATAATTAAAAAATCTACATGAATATGTAAGTTAACTATAAGTTTTAGAATTTTTTATGCATTAAATATATTAAAGAGAAGCAAAACTTTCTACTGCTAGGAGTTAGTAATGTAATTCTGTTTTCTAACAGTAATGAAGTTAGAGATATTATTTGACAGACAAATAACTAATTTTGTCGAATAATATCTCTAGTTTTATTAAACAGTTACTATTAGTTATAATTGATTTATTCTTACTATATAAGTAAGGTGTATATATATGAGTTGACGTTTTACATTCTCTTTTTTAAAATTTATTAAATTTTTTAGAAGTATATTTAATTTTTCTATCGTTATGAAATATTTTGATGTTACGATTATTTTGTTTTTCACATGATGATTGAGTTGTTTAAAAATGCTAAGAATTTTTTATCTTTTATGTAAGAAATATACTCGTTATCTTAGTATAATTATTGATAAAGAAAATGATGTACTTATTATTATTGAGTGATAAAGTTTTTATCAAACTATGTGAACTAATTCAAGCATCTCTTTGACTCGCTAAATTTTTTCAAAAAGAAATAGTTAACGATGTTACTTGCTAAGTAAGCATTCTGCACATAATTGATTAATCTCTGTTATACTTTGCAAATCTCTCATTAGTTGCTTTTAGTGTAATATTTTTAATCTATAAAAATAGAAATGACCAATTTTTTTATGCCACGGTCATAAATTATCTTTTTGTGCCTTAATACCGTTTCTATAACTCTATTTTAGTGAAAAACTTCAGCTTTTTTTTTTACTATTTTTAAAAGTCTTTTAGTTTTTCTTTCGCTTATGGTGCATGAATTTTCTTCAAAATATAATACGTAATCTTTTTCAATCATTTAGTCAATATTACGTAAATTTTGTACAAGCTTAGGAACTAACAGAAATCATGGATATTCTTAATTCCGACCTTGATGTGGATAGTGATTATACCTTTATCATTTTCCTGCACGATCATTCCGTCTCTAGATGCCAGATTGAATATATTCATTTATCTAATTGAATAGGCTTTGATCACGTGCCATGTAATTATTGCAGCCATTGTCGAAATACCATATGTTATTTTTCTTCTTGTACTCTTTTTGTGAAGATGCATAGAAAAGACATTCTTCTCCCTTCTTTGCTTTAGAGAAATTCACGCGATGACTGATCTTCATCCTGCAATCTTTATCCATATGTATGAACCTTTTTTATAAGAAAAATTAGAGACGAAGAACGAAATAATAAGAAAAGACACGGATGAAATTGGAAGGAATAAAAAAGATACAGTGAAAACATAAAAACATAGATAAGGATTTTTCTACTAGACCTCTGAAAAATCTGTTCTTAGCAACCTAGGTCACAGGAAGGGTTTTCCCTACTAGACCTTCAAAGAAGTTATCCTTGACAACCTAGATCAGAGAGATGAAAATTAAAAGAAATAACATTAAAGAATTATCGTAGGTTGGATCCTTCAAATTTTTTCATGCAATATAAGTAAAGCAAATCACTCATCTCACTTGATCACATATAAAAAAAAGGTGCATATTAGCACCTATAAATTTATTCATCAAAAGTTGTGTAGAATTACTCACAAAAGTGTTTAAATAGACTCCTAATAAATTACCATTCTGTTCTTTTATCTTTAAAATGACAAAAATGCCCTCCTGAACACATATCATCGCCTCCCTCTTCAAAAAGATTCATCCTCGAATCTAGTTTAAACTTTGCAATTAGTTGTCGTTCTTTTCTGTCCATCCATATTAATGCCTCCATAAGTTACCAGTGAATCTGTAAAACTCTTTTTCTCAATTTCTTTTCTTTCTTGTTTTTCCAATTGTTCACATCTCGAGAACCCATTTGAGAAATTTTGCACCTTTAGATCCTTCAAGTACATATCTTCATCTACAACATACTTAACAAATTCTTCCATCACTGGCTTTGAAGAAGAATTAAAGATAGGCGTAGAAGAACTTTTCTTCTTATGTCGATCTATCAGATTCTCCTTAAAATCAGGAACTTTGAAATTTCTCTTTTCCTCAAACATTGCTCCTTTAGAATCCCATATAGAATTAGAGTCCAAAGAAAACTAAGTTGCCATAAATTGATGCTGCTTCTCTACTTCAATGGCTAAATAGACTAAATCCTCCATTGTTGCATAATGGTGAAGTTCGACTTTATCTGCAATTTCTTTGTTTAATCCAAACAAAAGTTGTCCTATAAGAACCTCAGGACTCCTTTTAGTATTAGCCTTGTCCATCAAATATAGAAATCCCTTGTGATACTCCTTCACCCTTGTTGTAACATACGAAATTTTTCAAAAAATTCGTTGTAGTATGTTGACGGCACAAGCCAATTCCTCATGTGGTATGATGATGGCACAAACTGGCTCCTTATGATTTTCTTCATCTTCTCCCAGCTGTAAATTGGTCCTTTTCTATACTTTCTTCTAGATCTTCCTAATTCATTCCATCATATACGGGCATCGTTGGAAAAATTGGCTTGTACCAGTCGAACCTTGATGCGAGCTAGAAGTCAGTTTAGAATTTTCACAATAGAAATTTCGTTGATAGTATAGTCCTAAACCGATAACCAACCCGATCAAAGTTTAAAAGGTTGTCACAATATAAACTAAATAATCGAGAGTAGTATCTCGGGTCGTTCTTCCTAAGAATTACAATCAAGTGCTCAATTATTGGCTATGAAAAAATCGGGGTTTTGGTAGCAATAAACACGAAATGTAAAAGACAAGAAATTAAATGAGCATACAATAACTAATTATAAAAAACAATTGAACTAAGACAATTAAGGAAATCAACTGAGAAAGATCTTGGCAAGCGTTGATGGTTAAGGATCACTATCCTTGTCACTAACCATAACATGATAATTACAAAGAGCAAACCCACTTCGTCATCCCCAACATCGGAGAAAAGTCAAATGGGCTTAACTAATCCTAATCCATAAGTCCTAGCCAACTCACTAATTAACTTAGTGAAAGACTAGCGTCAATAGAAACAAAATTAATTAAGATCTCCAAATTGTCAATTAACTTGGATATTAGTAACTCAAGATCACCTAAGTTACCGACTCAAGCCAAGAATGCAAAAATCTACTCTAAAACTAAAAGAAGCATTTCATCAAATACTTAGGGTGCACAAAAGTAAAATATGACAAATCACAAGAATTATAAAGACTACAACTACCAAAACAAGAAGACAACAATAACCAATCAAATAAGAAATACTAAACATGAAAAATCTCAAATTGTATTAAAGGGGATTGAAATTCAACAGTTGTTCATAAACCAAAATAGAAAAAATAAAGAAACTAACAAGAGAAACTAGGCAAATTGAGACAATAGAACAAGAAAATGTAAAGAGAACTACACAAGAACAAGAATTAAAATCTACATCTAAGAGAATTTAACCTAAAAGTACCCTAAATTCTAGAGAGGCGAGAGAGCTTCTCTCTCTAGAATTCTATCCGAAAACATGGTTCTAAATTATTCTATCACTCCTTTCTTGATCCTCCCTTGGTCTTACCTTTAAATGCTTCAGAAATGAGTTGGATTGGGCCCAAAATTGGCCTGAAATCACGACCCATGTATTTACTTAAATAAATCATGTGCTAGCAGTCATGCGTACGCACAACTGTGCAGATTGTAAGAACCAGAATAACCACTTTAATAAAATAATTTTATACTTCCCGGAATAAGTATGAAAATATAGAAGTAATATTTTGAAAATAAAAAGGTAAAATTTGAATTTAATGGGTTTTTCTGAGTGGAAAAATGTATCTTTTGCGAAATTTTTTTGTAAAATTGCGTACCAGTGCTTAAGCCGACAGTACCGGCTCTAGTTTGTCCGGTACGACGTATTTTGAAAAATAAGATTTTGAAAATTAAATTTATTGTTTTGAAAGGACAAAAATAATATAGAATTGAAAACCGGGCGCTAATCTTAAGGTTTTTGGCCCAAAGTTGGACCAAACGGACAAAAAATGCTAACGGATTGGAATGGGTCCGAACTGGGTCCAAGGCCCAAACACACACACACACACACAGCCCAAAGTTGGGCCAAACGGACCAAAAATGCTAACGGATTGGAATGGGTCCGAACTGGGTCCAAGGCCCAACACACACACACACATACACACACACACACACACACACACACATATATGTTTAATGAGCTTTTTAATGAGCTTTCAACTTATTTTCCATAAAAGAGAGAGAGGGACCACGGTGAGAAGAGAAGAGAGGAGTGGTTAGGGTTTCACTATTTACCTCCTCCTTCAAAGCTCTATAACTTTTGATCCGGAGCTCCGATTGACGAGCCGTTTGCAACCACTTGAAGCTCTCACCAAGCTCGTTATTTCTAAGTATGGTTTGTAGGTAAGAACTCAAAACTCAAGCTCCAGTTTCCTGCCTTAACATTTTTGCATTTTTACATTTGTTTTTTGAGTAGATTTTGTGATTTTATTTGTTTAGGTGTAATCTAGCATTGAAATATTATTGGGTTTTGCCCCTAATCTCATTGCATTTGGAATTTTGAAGCATTAGACTTGAGATATTGAGACTGATCACCTTAATATCACTTGTTTGGTGTGAACAAGAACCAAATGATGACTCGTGGATGCGGACGCGGTCGAGACAGAGGCCAAAATATTAATGCGGAACCTAAAACCGCTATAAATAATCCCTTGAACTTTACGAATGCTTTGAAAAATATGGTAACTGCTATGCAGGCAACGGCTGAGGCCATTGTCCAGCAAGTTAATAACAAAAATGGGGGTAACGCCAAAAATGGGCCGATAACCTTAGCAACTTTTCTGAAGATAAACCCACCAACTTTTAGAGGAACCAGAAATCCCATAGAGACTGATAATTGATTTCTGGCAATGAAACGAGCTTTGTGAGTGCAATAAGTGCCTGAAGATCAGTGTGTTAAGTTTGCTACTTATTAGCTGATGGGTGAAGCTCAGTATTGGTGACAGGAAACCCGACTTCTTCTGCAGCAAGATAATATTACAATCCCTTGGGATGTATTCCAATCCGAGTTTTAAAAGAAGTATTTCCCAAACTTAGCAAGGACGGCGAAGGAACTTGAGTTATTACATCTGAAGCAGGGTCCTATGTCAATGGCAGAGTATACCAGTCGGTTTGAGGAACTATGCATAAATATGAAGGTGGTCTACGGAATGACATTCTAAGTACATTGGGCTGGATGGAGATCTGAGTTTTCTCTGAACTGGTAAAGAAGAGTCGAGTTATTGAGGATTGTACGAGAAAGGCAGCATTGGACAAGGGTGATCACCGAGCTTTTGTTAGGAAAGATCAGGGGAGGAACTTTGCGCCTAGAGGATAGAATTTCAAGTAAGACAGTTATGTCCCTCAATAGCATCTAGGTCAGAATAACTTCTGGAGATTCAATAATAACAACAACTAGGGAAGAGGCAAAAGAAAGCAGATTCAGAATCCTCCCAACAACTTGACATGTAGGAGATGTGGGGCATATCATCCTAACACTCCAAGTAGAGTTGGACTAGGCATATGCTACTACTGTGGTGGAGTCGGGCATCTGTCTTGGAATTGTCCAAAGAGGAAGAGACAGGAAGCTGAGAGAGTTCATCAGTAGGAATATGTGTTTACTATGACGACGGATGGTGCTAAGAGGTTAGACACTCAGATTAGAGATAATTGTAAAATTGGTGGTAAAATCTTAATTGCTTTATTTGATACTGGGGCAACACAGTTGTTTATATCATTTGAGAAAGCTAGTGAGTTAGGATTGAAGATAACCATGTTGGCCTATGATTTGCAAGTACATACTTCTACCTCTGAGGCTATCGTAACTAGATTAGGCTATCAATAAGTTTCGTTCCAAATTAAGCACCGAACTTTTGTCCATGATTTAATTTTTTGCCGATGATTGGCCTTGATATCATTTTGGGATTGGATTGGTTATTAAAAAATCATGTTCTGCTTGATTGTTCTGAAAGATTACTGCAGTTTATGTTGGAAGGTTCAGAAGGACCGGTGGTAGCGAATGGATATTACTTGAATTCTGTCATGGTGAATTGTAGTAGAAGTGAGTGTTTTGGATTCGTACTATTGGCTGCCAGTGTATTGGGCGATGAACAAAGTTTGAATTAGATTCCAGTTGTGAATGAATTTCTAGAAGTTTTCCCTAAAAATATACCTGAATTTCCTCCTTCTAGAAAAATTGAGTTTGCGATTCAGCTGGTTCCTGGAGCAGGACCAATTTCAATTCACCTTACCGAATGTCGCCTTTGGAGCTAGCTGAATTTAAGGCTCGGTTAGAGGAGCTAATGAGTAAGAACTTCATTCGTCCATGCGTTTTTCCATGGGGAGCACCGATATTGCTTGTTGGTGAAAAAGAATGATGGAAGTATGTGGGTGTGCATAGATTACAGACAACTGAATAAAGTAACCGTAAAGAACAAATATCCATTCTCGAGCATTGACGATCTGATGGACCAATTGTAAGGAGCTGGTGTCTTTTCCAAGATTGACTTAAGGTCTACTTATCACCATATATAAGTGAGAGATAAAGATATCCTGGAAATTACTTTCAGAATTGGATATGGTCACTATGAATACATTGTGATGTCATTTAGGTTAACCAATGTCCCTGCTGTGTTCATGGACTATATGAACCAGATATTCCGTTCTTTTCTGGATAAATTCGTCATCGTCTTCATTGATGATATTCTAATCAACTCTAAGACTGAGGAGGAGCATGCAGAACACTTGCAGATTGTGCTGCAGATTCTGAAAGAGAGGAAGTTGTATACTGAACTTTCTAAATGTGAATTCTGGAAGAATGAGGTGAAATTTTTAGGTCACGTAGTGAGTAAGCGGGGAATAGCTGTAGATCCTTCTAAGGTTGAGGCAGTAATGAATGGGGGATAACCTACATCAGTTACGGAAATTAGAAGCTTCTTAGGTTTGAGAGAATATTATCAGAGGTCTATCAAGGGATTTTCACAAATTGCATTATCTTTGACAAAGTTAACTCGAAAGGATGCGCCATTTGTCTGGACATCAGAATGTGAGGAGAGCTTTCAAGCTTTGAAGCAGAAACTGACTATAGCGCCTGTGCTTATGTTAGCTGAACCTAATGAGCCTTTTGAAGTGTATTGCGATGCTTCATTTAAAGGTCTGGGGTGTGTGTTGATGCAACACCGAAATGTGGTAGCTTACGCATTGCGTTAGCTGAGACCTCATGAGATGAATTACCCAATTCATGACTTGGAATTGGCTGTAGTTGTATTTGCATTGAAGATTTGGAGGCATTACTTGTATGGAGTGAAGTTTTGAGTCTTCTCTAATCATAAGAGTCTCAAGTATCTCTTTGATCAAAAGGAGCTCAACATGTGGCAAACGAGGTGGATAGAGTTGCTGGAGAGTTACGACTTTGAGTTAAGTTATCATACAGGGAAGGCGAACGTTGTAGCGAATGCCTTGAGTCGGAAGTCGTTGACGGTTACCTGGATGATGATTAAGGAAGAGGAGTTGGTGAGCAAGTTTGGGGATTTGAGACTGGGTGTCAAAGAATTTAATGGGAGTGTATGCCTGAACCAACTGTAGATCTCTAGTGATTTCAAGTCTGAAATTTTAAAAACTCAACAAAACGATCAGGAGTTACAGAAGGTGTAACTGGCCATCGAAAAGGGATAGTGATGGGGAGTTTTGTGGGACGAAGATGGAATATGAAGGTACAAAGGTAAGATTTGCGTGCCAAATGTTGGGAGTTTGCAACAAGATATCTTGAAGGAGGCGCATAGAAGCGGATTCTCTATCCACCCGGGAAGTACCAAGATGTACCATGATCTAAAAGCAATGTTCTGGTGGCCGGGAATGGAGAATGATGTGGCGTTGCATGTTTCAAAATGTTTGACTTGTCAGAAAGTAAAGATTGAACACCAGAGACCGTCTAGAATGTTACAACCTTCAGAAATTTTGCAATGGAAATGGGAAAGTATCGCAATGGACTTTGTGTCTGGATTGCCAAGGACTCGGGCAGGATTTGACGTAGTATGGGTAATTGTGGATCATTTGATGAAGTTTGCACACCTTTTTCCTATCCGAATGAGTTATACCTTAGAAGAGTCAGCCCGTTTATATATCAAGGAGATTGTAAGACTGCATGGTGTTCTTACAACCATAGTTTCTGATAGAGATCCTCGTTTCAGTTCAAGATTTCGGGGAGCATTTCAGAAAGTGTTTGGAACTCAATTGAGCTTAAGTACCGCGTACCATCCTCAAACTGATGATCAATCAGAGAGGATGATACAAACACAGGATTAACCGGTGAGCTAGAATCGTTATATGCCACTAGTAGAGTTTGTGTACAATAACAGTTGTCATGCGTGCATCGGAATGGCTCCGTATGAGGCTCTATATGGGAGAAAGTGCCAATCTCTGCTATGCTGGTATGAAGTTGGGAAAACAAGTTTGTTAGGGCCTAAGTTAGTAGCTGAAACTGCCAAACAGATTAAGAAAATCCAAAGCAGAATGCTTACTGCTCAGAGTCTTCAAAAGAGCTATGCCAATTAGAGATGGAAATCGTTAGAATTTGATGAAGGAGATCATGTATTCCTAAGAGTTACTCTAACAGCAGGAGTGGGTAGAGCGATCAAAGGAAAGAAATTGAATCCTCGTTATATCGGTCCATTTCAGATCCTGAAGAGAATTGGGCCGGTGGCGTATCGGATAGCTCTACCACTGCATTTTTCAAACTTGCACGACGTGTTTCACGTGTCGTAACTTCGAAAATACACTTCTGATGCTAGCCATATTTTAGAACCTAAATTAGTTCAATTGAAAGAGGATGTGACACTTCAAGTGACTCCAGTTTGAATTGACGATACTAGTATCAAGCGATTACGAGAAAAGGAAGTCTCATTAGTAAAAGTTGCTTGGAGTTGAGCTGGAATTGAGAAACACACTTTGGAACTTGAGTCAGAAATGAGAAAAGACTATCCGCACCTATTTTCAGGCAATTGAATATGAATTTTGCGGGCAAAATTCTTAACTAGGTGGGTAGGATGTAAACCCCACAAAATTAATAAATAATTAGATAATAAATTAATTATTATTCAAAGAAATTAAGAAAATCAATTTTTATAATTTAGAGGAGTACAAATATATTAAAAATACGAACTTTGACACTAATTTTAAAGATTTTGACCCAAAAACGGACCAATGGATTGAACTGGTCAGACCGGGCCTAAACTGGGTCCAAGGCCCAACCTATTAAACACCGTAAAGGAGCTTCATCTGCTTCACACCTACAAAAAAGTTGAAGGAGAGAGAAATTAGCGTAAAATCCCTACCCTCACCACTGTTAACTTCCGTTGTCCATAACTTTCAATCCGGAGCTTTGATTGACGAGCTGTCAGCGGCTACGTATTCATCTTGAAACTCTCTTCAATTATATCTGAACAAAGTGGTAAGAAAGTTGCATTTATTACACAAATCTTCTTCTCCTTAATTTCGAGATTTTTGAGTTTGGGTGTTGAGAAATTGAATGATTTTGATGGTTTAGGTGAACTCTACCAGCAAAAAATCATTGGGTTTTGTCCAATTAATCTATGGGTAAGGTAAGAAACTGTTGAATTCTTATGAATAATTGAGTTAGTGAATTCTATAATGATTATAGTGATATTGTATGAATTAGATTGTGTTCTTGTTGATTTAGAGTTCAATTGGGTGACTTGGAACAAAATCCAGGTGATTAAACTTGAGAAATTGATGTTTGGAAGCTTGTAGCTTGTGAAAGGAAAGGTTTTTGAGGTGTTCCAAGCTTAGGAAAGAATCGGCCAAGGTATGATTTTGGCTTCTCGTAGTTAATGTTTATTGTCAAGTGAAAACTTAGGCTAGAAGACCTTAAGATAGGAATGAACTGAATGAATTATTGATGGATTGTGTATATAGTATGTGATGTGTGATTCAATTTTGTAAGCAATTTACTATTGGAGTTGGTTAGTTTTTGGAAAAGATTTAATATTGGAATTGGTTTGATTTTGAAATAATTTGATACTGGAAATGATTTGAATGATCGAGAGGAATTTGGTTTGGTGGTTGGGACCCTTAAGAGGTGGCAAAAGTTCAAGCTTTAGAGGAGATGTTGTCGAAGTTTTTATGAAAAATTGGAGGTTCCGTTTGAAGTGGTTATTTAAAAGGATTTAGGTTTAAGGATTTTATGATTTGATTTTGAGTTTGATTTATTTTGAAAAGAATGAATTAAGTTTTGAGTATGAATTTTTTATGAATGATGATGACATTGAAACTAGTTATTGACCCTCTGTCGCAAGATGTGATCAGACACTTTAACTCCCTAGGTTCCCTCATGGGCATGCATATATATATGGATTTTGAATATTATATTATTGAGCTTGGAGTTTGACTTTATGGAATATTATTGAGCTTGGAGTTTGACTCCATAGAATATTATATTTGAGCTTGGAGTTTGACTCTTTTGATATTATTTTGAGTTTGGGGATGCGCGCACAGAGGGACTGTCCAATGGTTAACTACCAGGACATATCGGGTTGGCTATATAACTGACAGATGAGACTCATCAGCCATAGGACAGGCATACATCATGTGCATTTGTATATTTTTCTTGGGTGTGCATTGTTTTGGTTTGCTTAATTGCTTAACTCTGCTTATTTGCTACTTATTCTATTTGCCGTAATTGCACATCTGTCTGTGTTTTTCTTACTTGAATTGTATGTGTATGTTTTCTGAGAAACCCCACTTTGTGGAGGTGTGAGGGGGGTTGTTCCACCAGTGCTTCGGAGGGTTTGAGGAGACAGAAAGTGAACTGTTAGGTTAAAGTTAGATTTAGAACTTGAATACCTTAGATAACTTACTTAATTTCTGGTTTAGTTTGACCTTTAAGTTGAAATCTGAGTGTCGAAGTTCAAGGAATGCCTCTAGCTTTCCCAGGACCTTTTATATTAATTATGCGGGCACCTTTACCATACTAAGAACACCCGGTTGTCATTTCATACATATTTCTGTTGTTTTTCAGATGCAGGTCGAGAGGCACCACGTTGAGTGTCTGGAGTTTCTTGTGCGAGCGAAGTTTGGTTATTTTGGGATGCTGTATTTTATATTTATGTTATGTATATATGTATATAGATTCTTTTCTGTATATATTTTATGTTTGTCCTTCTTAGAGGTTAATTTGGAGAAACATGTGTTTATTCTATAGTTTGAGTGTTATTTTGGGTTATATATATATATATATATGCTCTGGCCGGCCTTAGCTTCGCATGTCAAGTCTGGAGTTTGATATATGTGTTTTGGAACTCTGATATGTATATTATATTTTCAGGCTTCTTTTGATCTTGTTCATTCTGTTTTATGCTTATTTATACGGGTGTGACACGATTTTCTATTTTTTTCTTTTTTTCTTAGCTTTTTTTTAAGGCTCCTCATTATAAAATTCTTTAGAGGTCATAATACCTCGCCACCTCTGCTTTACGACTTAAGTGTAAGGCTCTGTGTGGTAGGGTGTTACACCTCTCATCATCGTCCAGCTCCTCCCTTACTCCCTCACTTCCATCCAGCCGTCGGCCTACTACCGCTGCCATCGCAACTTCGAGCTTCGAAGCCACCATCGCAACTTCCTTCCCCTCCATCGTGTAGCCACCGTTTGTGCTTCGAAACCACCGTCGTTGGTCTCGCCTCCTACCTCCGTCAGGCAGCCATTGTCCCGCCGACGCCAGCTCTGTTCCACTATGTAAGTCACTATCTTGCTCAATCTGCTTATCTGTTTTGCTTTGTTCTAGCTTCTAGTCCTAGGTATTTTTTTTGTAACAATAATTGTTGAATAATTATTGTTAGTTAATCTGTGAACCTTGCTGTTGTTACTAGATTGAATAATTGTTGTTAATTAATCTGTGAATCTTGCTGTTGTTACTCGGTTGAATAATTATTGAATAATTTTGAATAATTATTGTTAATTAATCTGGGAACCTTGCTGTTGTTACTGGATTGAATAATTATTGAATAATTGTTGAATAATTTTGACATTAGATATTACTAAGGTGGAGTGGCTTAGTATGATATTGTAATTGGATTGTATTGTAATTGAATAATTTTGATGAATACTTAAGCTGCATCTTCTTTTTGCGTCCGTCTGGTGTGTCTGGTTGCATGTTGTGTTTCCTCTTGTCATTGAATTTTAGCATTTGTTTTCCACATGTAAGATGTTGTTTTAGATTTCATTTTGAATTGCTTGATTATTTCTGTGAGTCTTGTATCTAATCTTGTTTGGATGTTTCATAAAGTTGTGCTAAAATGCTGGTTTGGAAGGGTGTTCGTGACGCCCAAAACCAATGGCTGACATGAGTGACTAGTAATGCAAATTTGATCTTTATTTTTGCTTTTGTAATATGACTGGACTATGCTGAACAATTGTAATATGGTGAATACTTGATATTGTCTCGTCTAACCTCTGAATCCATGTTTTGTTAAACCATGAAGGGACCTGGCATCCAAATACAGAAGAAAATGTATGCAATCATCCGCAGCCTCCTTCCTATTTCTTTTTGCATATACTTTTACCTTTAGCAAAATATTAGTGCTAGATACGTAATATTTGCATCACTAGCAGAATTAATGGCATGCAGCATTAGTATCAATTACATTGTGGTTTATGGCAGATTTTGATGATTAAAATTTGGATGTTGACATTTTATGTTTGTTTTTTTTATTATTATTTGATTTGAGTTTGTATCTGAATGAGATCATAACATTGTGGTTTATATAGTATTTTTAAATTGGATGATATTTTTAAATTTATATTGGATTATAATTATATTTTAGTGTTTTTATTTATATTTTATTTATTATTTTATTATAAAATAATTTTTTTGGTCGACTAATATTGATTAAAAAAATTGGTTACTTAGTATTATTTTTTATTATGTTTTTGAAATTGTTTAAATGTGCTTATCTTCTTAATCTTTTAAAATAATATAGTGGGTTAAATACAATTTTGATCCTTAAGATTGAGGTTGGAAATTTTATTCGTTCCCAACATTTTTTTACATTCAAAGTCGTCCCTAGAGTGCTACTTGATTTTAAAATCATCCTTTAGACCAAAATACCCTTCATCTACAGCTTCCTCTTCATCAGTACATTATTCTCCTTTCAATTTCTTTCTTCCAATTTCCTTCTTTCTCTCTCGTAGCCCACCTCCTCTAGATAATCTTCGTCCTCGGCCTCCTTGTCGCCCTCTTCGCTGCCATCGCTCCCGCCCGCCCCTGTTGGACCTTCGTCATCTCCTTTTACATTCATCACTTTCACCGAAATCCACTCCTTCTGCCCATTTCCCTCTGAGATCTTCTTCGATTGCACCATCGAGGACTCCTCCGCCGCCATCGAGATTTATGGCCGCCCTCATCTTGCCGAACCCTCGCCTCGCCTCTCGCATCGTAGGGCATCCTCTCTGTCGTTGTCACCCTCCTCTTTGGTGTTAGTCGCAGCGCACTCATCGCTCTGAAATTTTCATTTTTTTAAATGTCTAAATTTTTTGTTGTTGATGATGGATTTGAAGGATCTGATGTTGCATTTAAAACAATAATTTTTGAAGCGTTGTTGGTGGTGGTGGTGACCATAGCTGAGCTTTTTGCTTCTCTCTCTTTTTCTAATTTTTTTAATTTTGTAATTCTTTTGTTAGGGATAATTTTGTCCATAAATTTAAGATTTAAATAAAAATGATGATTTTAAAACAAGGTTGAATCTTAGAGACAAATTTAAATGCAAAAAAAAGTTGGGAATAAAAAATTTTCAGTCTCAACCTTAAGGACCAAAATTGTATTTAACCCTAATATATTCATTAACATTTAAATATTTTAAGCATAATTTTTATAATTTACTCACTAAGGGTGCATTTATTTTGCGTTTTTATTTTTTGTTTTCATTTTCAGTGTTTTCTATTTTCTGAATATTGTGAAAAAAAAATGAAAATAGGAGGTAAAAATAGAAAATAGAATTTTATTGTTTTCACTGTTTTTACTTTTTTCTTCACAAAATGTAAAAAACCAGAAAACACTGAAAATGAAAACGCAAACCAAATGTACTCTAAAGTTGCGAAATTGTAGCTTATATATATATGTGTGTGTGTGTGTGCAGACAACTTTATTTGAAGTTGAT
>NC_029778.3:69967710-70007734 GCF_000817695.3 Arachis duranensis
AATAATTTGAATGATTTGCCTAAATTTTCATCTAACGACTCTCAATTATCAACTTTACGCGAAGTTGACTGTACATGAATTTTCACCATATATATATATTGATATAAAGTTTATATTCTTTTTAATTGTTGGACGAATGAATCTTGGATTTTTTATTTAAATTAAATAAATATAATATTTACGAAATGAAGAAACAATGATGTAATTAAAAAAATATATTTTGGAACAAATCTCGGATATTTAGGGGGTAATCACAAAATGGGAGTGTTACGAGGGTAACCTAAAATAGATGGATTGGGCTTGGATGGAAGGCCGAACGTTACAAGGAGGTGGTTACCGACTTGGTTTGCGTCTGGGAATCGCCGTCCGAGTTGTGAGTATTTGACAAAATGGCCGGTGGTACCTGCAAAGACACTCTGATGCCTAAGTTAGCAAGGGGGTAAACAGGTTTTGAGAGTATTAAAACTTTGCTTTACCTGAGTGTATCAGTGTATTTATAGGTGATGATCCAATAACCACCGTTGGAGTAGTTCTACTTCTGAAGGTGGATAACCATCCTTTTATTTTAGGGTTGTTGAGATATCTCTTCTAGAAGTAAATGAGAGATTTTAGAGGACAATTACTTATTTGAATAAGCGTTATCTGCCAACTCATGTCAAACCCGACTTCTTTGAGGAGGTCGGGTAGGTGGTAAAGGCCAACCTTTGGATTGGGCCTTTTTTAGCTTACTTGGGCTTGGACCATAGTATTGGGTCAGGGCATGAACATTGTCCCTACTCGAGTCCGATCTCTTAGGTATGAGTTGGATTTAAGTATTAATTAAACTCGGGTCCATTCAAGTCGGAAAATGACGTGATTTTAGCTTAAAACCGATGTGATTTTGAATTTTTTAAGTTCTCAACCGTCGTGTCTAATCAAATGTCGCGTCCGTTTGGGATTTCGCATTTACACTTGGGGGCAGTTACATCGATAACGGCGTATTTCTTTAATGACTGCGTCGTTTTACTGTTATTCCCCTGGTCTGTTATAAATACTTTTTCCTCTTCTTTCTTTGTTTTCTTTCGTCTTCTCTTCGAAGTTTCTTTCCTACTCTCTCACTTTTTCACTCAAAAACTCCTTTTGGTCTTCTGTTCTCGGGTGCTTCGTCGCTTTCTTTTGCCGTGACTGTTTCTCTTCGATTCTACATAAAAGGTTGGTTCTTCTTTATCTTCCCTCGTCATTTATGTAGTGCTTTCTTTATTTCTGCTTGATGCACTTGCATGTTTGAGGGAAGTTTTATGCCTTTGTCGTTCCTCTGCTAAGTTTTAGAATTTTTGCCTGTTTATTTTTCAAAAATTGCCTCTTTTGCCGCCTAGTGATTGTTTCCTTATTTGCCTTGGAAGAAACTGTCTTGTTTTTGGGGCCCTATTTTTTTATGATTTTAATTTTCTTTGTAGGTTTTATTACTTTTATATACACTCACTTATTGCTGAAAAAATATCTTCCCGTATCCTTGAGACCCTCTTGAGATGGGTAGATGATTCCGTACTTATTGAGAAACCTCTAGTGGATACTAACTTCATAACCAAGCTTCGTACCCATTATAGGATTTGTAGACTTGAGGCTGACGAGCACAAGTATGATTTAGTGGCCCCAGATCCTAAGGACCGGGTTTGCTGTGGGAGAATTGCTGATTCTGATTCTCATTTTTTCTTCATGTACAACTGCCTTTTCACCTGTTTAGGAGTTTTCTTTCCTTTTTCTGATTTTGAAATGGAAGTTTTGTCTCACTGCTGAGTTGCCCCTACCCAGCTTCATCTTAATTCTTGGGATTTTATGAGGATCTACCAAATTGTCAGCCAAGAGCTTGATTTTTCGACCTCTTTAAAAATATTTTTCTATCTCTTCCACTTGACTAAACCTTTCACTGCTTCCAATAAACAAAACAAAGAGCAGTCGGTGTCTTTCTGGGCTATTCAAGGTCAAAAAGTTTTTTCCATCTTTGATGAGTCTTTTCATGACTTCAAAAACTTTTTCTTCAAGGTCCAGGCCATAGAAGGCCATCATCCTTTTTTCTTGAATGAGAACAACCAGCCCCGATTTCCTCTGTATTGGTCGGAGGCCTCCCCCGTTGAGAAATACAGCCTGAATGATTTGGATGAGATAGAAGAGGCCATTGTTGGATTTTTTCGAGAGGCTTGTAGGTGAGCTCCAAACCTGGATACTAAAAAATTCCTTGTTAGCTCTCCAAGATTCGTCCAAACTGAGCTAGGTAATTTTTGTTTCTTTGTGGCTGTTTTTAACGAGTTTCGATTTGCAATGTGCTTTCCTTCGATTTGTAAGCTGATTGACTTTTATTCTTTTTTTCAGAAATGGTGAAAAGCGGATCGAGTGTTACTTATCAAAAGGTGCAAAGGCGAAGAGGAAAAATTCGGACGGCTGGGGTCTGTATTGCCCTTCTTGATATACTCGACAAAACTTTCTTGAGTTCTTTTCAAAAATCCATCGAGGACCTCCAGTGGAGGATTGTCTTGTATCAGGAAGAAGAGAAGAGGCTGCAAGAGGAGAATTCCTGGCTGAAGGAGGAGCTCGCTTGGTTCCAGGATAGGGAGAAAAAGTTAATGGCCCAATGTGCATTGGCTGAGGGGTTGAAGGAGAAGGCGGAGTAGAATTATGTTAGGCTTTTTTTGAGAATATTGATCTGTAGAAGTAGCTAGAGTTGAATCAGGAAGCTTATCAGGACCCGAAGGATTCTTTCACGGTGTTCAAGGAACAAGTCGGAGTTATCGCTCCTGACTTGGACCTTTCACCTCTCCATTCCGACAAGGTCGTCATCGATGGGGTGATTCTCTCTCCTCCTCATCCTGAAACCAATTTTGAGCTGAAGACTCATGGGCAGCGTATTGTTGAGTCTCCTCCTTGTGAGGTGGAGCAACAGGAAGGATTCCGAAGAGATCCCTCAAACCCTTCTGATTCCTACAACAGACCCGATTTCCACTCCTGCCAATGATTCCAATCCTCTTCTTGGTTTCCAGTGATTTCCAGCTACTAGTGCCCGGCTTTTGGGCCTTTTTTGAACAATTTATTTTTATATGTTTGTTTGATATGGTGGTTCCTGACATTTGACCCTTAATAGGGTCATTAACAAAAATTATCTGTTTTGCTGGTCCCTTTTTTGGATAAGGCCTTTTAACAAAACATTTTGATTATGTATGTTTTTTATGCTTGACGGAAAATAATTTTTTGTAAAATGATCTTTTAAATTTATAAGGCTTTTTGTAAAAAATCTTTTGTTGTTTTTGAGCTTCTCAGTTTATAAAGGAATTTTTTCGTCTAAGTTAGATAATTTCACTATCGTCCAAAACTTTTTGAAAAAACTTTTTGCAGTGTGATTTTGAGAAAACCTTCGTTTCTATTCTTGGGGGATTTTTGTATCTCTTTTGTGTTCCATTATTTCGATTTTACACATTCAATTTTGTTTATTGAACTGTTTTCATAACTTAGATTATTTTTGTGATGCATTTTTTTTTCTCGGGCTTTCCGACTTGTTAGTCGTTAGCGATATTGTTTCCGAGTTATCATGATTGTCTTTTACAACCTCTTTACACCCTCTTTACATCAACTTGTACCTCGTCATTTCATCTCGCCGACCACTCAAGTCAGTCAAAGGATTTTCACACTTTTTTTAACTTAAATCGGTGCGTTTTGTAGAATAATAATACTAATGGAATTATGAAGAGATAAAATAAATGCTTATTGATTGATGGAGATAACTTTTACAAAAAGTTGCTTTAGCTACTAAGGGATTTTCAACTTTTAACCCTTAGTCTCCACTTTGATACCTCGTTAAAACCCCTTTTAGGAAAACCTTTATTTGGGGAAACACCATGAAGTTGGAAAAAAGAGTACATCAGGAAGTGGAGTTCGCTTCTAGCTATAGTATCTCCTCATGTTGCAGGCATGCCACGACCTAGGGAGCTCGGTACCATCCAGGTCGGATACTTTGTAATACTCTTTTTGGAGTATTTCAATTATCCTATATGGCCCCTTCCAATTGGCAGCGAGCTTTCCTTCAACTGACTTGTTCACGCCAATGTCGTTCCTAATCAAGACCAAGTCATCTGAGGTGGAGCTTCTACGAATGACTTTCTTATTGTATCTGTTCGTCATTCTTTGCTTTAGTGCTGCTTCCCTTATCTGGGTCTGTCCTCGGACTTCCGGGAGTAGTTCGAGTTCTTCTCTATGTGCCCTAAGATTGCCGACCTCATCATAGAACCTCACCCTTGGACTTTGCTCGTTGACTTCAACTGGTATCATGGCTTCTATGCCATAAGCAAGTCGGAAGGGTATTTTCTAGTAGCTAATTGAGGTGTGGTTCTATAGCCCCACAACACTTGAGGGAGCTCCTCGACCCAAGCCCCATTTGCATTTTGAAGCCTTTTCTTCAATCCTGCCAGTATGACTTTATTGGCTGCCTCAGCTTGCCTTTGCTTGTGGGTGTTCAACCGAGGTGAACTCGTGCTTGATATTCATACTGGCTACCAAGTTTTTGAATATAGAGTCGGTGAGCTGGGTACCATTATCCGTGGTGATGGAATAGGGAATGCCATATCTGGTAATGATATTCTTATAGAGGAACTTCTGACTTTCCTGAGCTGTGATGGTGGCTAAGGGTTCTGCTTTGATCCATTTCGTGAAGTAGTCCACTTCCACTATGAGGTATTTTACTTGTCCAAGCGCTTGGGAAAAAGGTCCGAGTAGGTCTAATTCCCATTTTTGCAAAAGGCCATGGAGAAGTTATGCTTATAAGTTCTTCTGGGAAAGTGACATAAAATTTAGCATGCATTTGGCATGGCTGACATTTATTCACGAATTTGGTAGCATCCTTCTGCAAGGTCGGCCAATAAAACCCAGCTCGGACAACTTTTCTGACTAAAGACCTTGCTCCGAGATGGTTTTCGCAGATACCATTGTGCACCTCTTCCAAAACTTCTGTCGTGTTTGAGGTCGGGACGCACTTTAGTAATGGTATGGATATTCCTCTTCTATAAAGAATATTTTTCACCAAGGTGTAACTTTGTGCCTCCCTCCAGATTTTCTTGGCTTTTTTTCCTCCTTAGGTAGGATGTTGAATTTTATATATTCGATTAATGGGGTCATTCACCCAAGGTCCAAGTTGGACACCTTTAGGAGATCTTGTTTAGCCTCTATTTTCGTTACAGAGGGCCCTTGGGGAGTTTCTTGGATCAGGTTTCTGTTATTTCCTCCTAGCTTGGTACTTGCTAACTTGGAGAGGGCGTCTGCTTTGCTGTTAAGATCCCAAGTTATATGTCTGACCTCGGTCTTTGAGAATCGCCTAAGGTACTCCAAAGTTTTGTCTAAGTACCTTTTCATATTTGGGTCTTCAACCTGATACTCTCCATTGATTTGAGAAGTCACCACTTGAGAGTCACTGAAGTCCACTACTTTGGTTGTACCGACTTCTTCTGCTAGCTTTAACCCGGCAATCAAGGCATCATATTATGCCTGATTGTTGGAGGCCGAGAATTAAAATTTTAGGAAGACTTCTATTTGGGTTCCTTCTTGGTTGACCAGTATTATGCCTACACCGCTTCCGACTTTATTGGAAGAGCCGTCGACATACAACTCCCAAGTTGTGGAGGCGTCTTGATCCCCCGCGTATTCCACCATAACGTCGGTCCGACACTGAGCTTTAACCGCTGATCGAGTTTTATACTTTAGGTCGAACTCGGATAGTTCTATAGCCCATTGAACCATTCTGCCCGCGATATCTGTTTTTAGAAGAATTTGCTTCATGGGCTGGTTCATTCGAACTTTTATTGTATGAGCTTGAAAATAAGGTCGTAGCCTTCAAGATGCAACTATTAAGGCATACGCAAACTTCTCGAGTTTTTGGTATCTTAACTCAGGGCCTTGCAGAACTTTGCTAGTGAAGTATACAGGATGCTACCCGACCTCATCCTCCCGTATCAGTGCTGACGCCACAGCCATTTCGGCTATAGACAATTACAGGACGAGCTCTTCCCCAATTTTAGGTCGAGTCAGAACAGGAGGTTGGCTAAAAAACGTTTTGAACTCCTGGAACTCCATTCGAACTGACATCCTTTTCTTAGTAGAAAAAAAGTGGTAGGGATCTCAATACTGATCCTGCCAAAAACTTGGAAAGAGCTGCAAGTTGGTCGTTCAGCTGCTGAACTTCCCATAAATAGGTCGGGCCCTTCATTTCCAGGACTACTCTACACTTATCGGGGTTAGCTTCAATCTCCCTTTGAGTTAGCATAAATCCTAGAAATTTATCAGCCTCCACTGCAAAGGTGCACTTTGCGGGATTTAATCTCATCTCATGCGCCCTTATAGTGCTAAAGACTTGTGAGAGGCCAGTCAGGAGGTTGGCCTCATCCTTGGTTTTTATTAACATATCGTCCACATATACCTCCATTAAACTTCCAAGGTTAGGTGCAAATACCTTGTTCATCAGCCTTTGGTATGTGGCTCCTGCATTCTTTAACCCGAAGGGCATGACCATGTAGCAGTAATTTACTCTAGGCGTGATGAAAGATGTCTTTTCCTGATCCGGCCTGTACATTGCGATTTGGTTATATCTTGAGTATGCATCCATGAATGACAAGTATTGATATCCCGAGCTGGAGTCTACCAGGGTATCAATATTTGGAAGAGGATATGGGTCTTTTGGACAAACTTTGTTCAAGTCGGTGTAGTCGACACACATCCTCCACTTGCCGTTCTGCTTCTTGACTAGCACCACGTTTGCAAGCCAGGCCGGATACTTGACTTCTCTGATAAAGCCGGCCTCCAAAAGGGCTTGTATTTGTTCTTCGACCACTTGAGCCCGTTTAGGGCTGAACTTTCGTCTTCTCTGTTGAACAGCTCGAGATCCTGGGTACACCGACAACTTATGCGTCTTGAGCTCGAGATCTATCCCAGCCATGTCGGAAGCTTTCCAAGCGAAGATGTCAGAATTTTCTAGTAAGAGCTTTATCAACTTCTACTTCAAATCTCCTTTTAGATTGGCTCCTATGTTAGTATTTTTCCCGTCGTCTTGCCCGATCTGAACTTCTTCAGTCTTTCCTCTGGGCTGTGGTCACAACTCCTCCTTAACTCAGATGCCTCCGAACTCAATGATGTTCACCTCCTTGCCTTTACCCTTCAGGTTTAGGCTTTCATTGTAACACTTTCTCACCAGCTTCTGATCTCCCCTGATGGTTGTAATTCCCTCTGGTGTTGGAAATTTTATGCAAAGATGGAGGGGTAGATACCACTGCTCTAAGCCGATTTAGGGTCGTTCTACCTATCAAGGCATTATAGGCCAAGCCCACATCGACGACAATGAAGTTGATGCTTAGAGTTTTAGATTTTATTCCCTTTCCAAAACTGGTATGTAGGAGTATGAATCCCAGTAGTTTTATTGGTGTATCCCCCAATCCGTAGAGGGTGTCAGGGTATACCCTTAACTCCTTTTCGTTCAATCCAAACTTATCAAATGCTGGTTTGAACAGGATGTATGCTGAGCTTCCCTGATCCACCAGAGTTCTGTGTAGATGGGCGTTGGTGAGGATCATGGTAATCACCACCGGATCATCATGTCCTGGAGCAATACTCTGTCCGACTTCTTTGGTGAAAGAGATGGTTGAAAGGTCGGGTAGTTCACTCCTGACTTGGTAAACTTCCTTCAGATGTCTTTTACGAGATGATTTGGTGAGTCCTCCACCAGCAAACACTCCAGAGATCATATATATATGTCGTTCCGGGGTTCGTGGTAGTGGATCTCTCCTATCTTTCTCATCTCGCTTCCTCTTTCCATGATTGTCCAGCCTTTCTATGAGATATCTGTCAAGCCAACCTTCCCTAGCTAGCTTTTCTATTACATTTTTTAAGTTGTAACAATTATTGGTAGAGTGCCCATATAATTTATGATATTCACAATATTCGCTACGACTCCCCCCTTCTTGTTCTTGATAGGCCGGGGGGGAGGTAACTTTTCAGTGTGGCAAATTTTCCTGTAAATATCGACTATGGAAACTTGTAGGGGAGTGTAAGAATGATATCTTCTGGGCCTTTCAGACCCGACTTCTTATTTCTTCTTGGGCTCCCTCTCCTTTTCCTTTGATGAGTTAGGGTGCCCGGATCGCCAGCTCAGTTCCTGCAGTCTGGCATTTTCTTCCATATTGATGTACTTTTCTGTTATTTCTTGTACATCTCTCAAAGAAGTCAGATGCCTTTTAGGGATGGACTGAGAGAAGGGGCCTTCTCAGAGTCCATTTACTAAGCCCATGATCACTACTTCTGTAGGCAGGTCTTGAATTTCTAAGCACGCCTTATTGAATCTTTCCATGTAGTCTTTCAGGGTTTCTCGAATCTCCTGTTTTACTCCCAGGAGACTAGGCGCATGCTTGACTTTGTCCTTCTGGATTGAAAACTGCATAAGGAACTTACGTGAGAGGTCATCGAAGTTGGTGACCGACCTTGGGGGAGGCTATCGAACCACTTCATCGCCGCCTTTGTCAAAGTTGTTGGAAAGGATTTGCAGCGGGTAGCATCAGAGGCGTCGACTAGATACATCTGACTTTTGAAGTTGCTCAAGTGATGCTTTGGGTCGGTAGTCCCGTCGTACAAATCCATGTCAGAGCTTTTGAAGTTCCTTGGAACTTTTGCCCTCATGATGTCTTCGCTGAATGGGTCTTCTCCCCCCAATGGGGTGTCTTCTCGGTCAGCGTGAGAATTCCTATTTTAGAGGTGAGATTCTAGTCTTAAGAGCTTTTCTTCAAGCTCTTTTCGTCGTTAAGCTTCTCTCCTTAGGTTTCTCTTTGCTTTTTGCGCGTCATTCCAGTTCTTGCCCCAGCTATTCTAGCCGTCCTTGGTGGCCGTGTAGCAGCCCCAAGAGATCGACAGAGTGAGGTTGTCCCTCTTTCTCTGGTTTGTGCACTTTAGAAGAGATTCTTCTTGGGTCTTGCATGCCTGAGGGACCTTCTCTATGTTGTCTATCCACTCCTTGCAGAGATATTATGGCTCTGTTATTATTGACTGCATCTTGATGCTCTTACTTAGGTTCCGATGCAGTATGTCCGTCCTTGTTCTGGTCTTCTGCCATTATGGATTGATCTCCCAGGTCCGTGGCAACGGTGCCAACGTTACGAAGGTAACCTAAAATAAACGGATTGGGCTTGGATGGAAGGCCCGAACGCTAGAAGGAGGTAGTTTCTGACTTGGTTTGCGTCTGGGAACTGCCGTCCAAGTTGTGAGTATTTGGCAAAATGGGGGTGGTACCTGCAAAGACACTTCAATGCCTAAGCTAGCAAGGGGGTAAACAGGTTTTGAGAGTATTGAAACTTTACTTTACCTGAGTATATCAGTGTATCTATAGGTGATGATCCAATAACCACCATTGGAGTAGTTCCACTTCTTAAGGTGGATAACCGTTCCTTTATCTAAAGGTTGTTGAAATATCTCTTCTAGAAGTGGATGAGAGATTTTAGGGGGCAGTTACTTATTTGAATAAGCGTTATCTGCCAGCTGATATCGAACCCGACTTCTTTGAGGAGGTCAGGTAAGTGGTAAAGGCCAACCTTTGGATTGGGCCTTTTTTAGCTTACTTGGGCCTGGACCATAGTATTGGGCCTGAGCATGAACAGGGAGTATCTCAGATGCCATGATTCCGTTATGTGATAGGGTGACGGTGAATCACATCTTGGGTGCACCGGTGATATGCATAAGTGCTGATATCGAATACTCAGCATTTGCTCAAAAAATGATGGGGTCTCAGCACTTGAGATAAGAGCAACTCCGTAATTTCTCTCTCAGAGTCCAAGATGTAGTTAAGAACTCATGGTACAAATGAAACTGGTCCTAATGATTAGATTGTTAAAAGTTAAAACTCATGGGTCGCTGAATGGGGCGAGGGAAAAAAGCATATGTGATGGTCTTCGATTATGTGAAATCGCCATTAATGCTTCGTAATCGTATCCCACTGTTTGCCTATTTTCGGTGGATTCAAATTTTTCTAACGAATATTTTGAGAATATTTTTTAAAATTTTTATTTATAATAAATAATAAATTAATTAGAAATTAATTTTTTTATAAAAAAGGTATTTTGATAAATAATGAATAGGTATATTTTTTATTGAAATAAATTAAAATTATAAAAATATTTCATTTAAAATTTAGATAATTCTAGTTGAAATTAATAATTTAATTTAATTCAATTAAAAGAAATATACATATATTGTTGTACTAGCTATTTATGAATACTGCAAAATTAATATGGAAGATAGACGATTTTATCTCAAGTGACGTATTTTAAAACTGCGTAATTTAAAATTATCCATTTAAAACATAGCAATCAAGTTACGTAATTTAAAACTGTCATCAAATTATTTTTCTAAAAACCATCTCATTTTAAATGACGTGTTTAAATGGGTAGTTTCAAATTATTTGAATTAAAATTGCTCATTAAAATCGTCTATCTCCCATATTAATTGAAACGTTCCAATTAAAATGATTATATCTTGGAGCCCTCATCCAAAACAATTGCATTTAATTGCATTTATCTCGGATGTTCAGTATCCAATATCAACGCATGTTCTTATCACGATGCATCTGAAATATGACTGACAATCACTCTATCTCTATCACAGAATATCCGAGATATACTCATTTTTTAAACACCCCTTGGCATGTGAAATATGAGCGAGTATGATTTTTGTAATTACTTCACTGATTATTTATTTTCGTAAATATTATATTTATTTAATTTAAATAAAAAATGAGTAAACTACCATTTTTATTCACGAAAGTTTTATACACTGACAAATTTATCCACAAAAAAAAGAAATTACTATTTGTACCCATAAAACATGAGTTCCATATAACAAAATTATCCAAACGTTGAAAAATAACCTAAAAACTCTAAATTACCCTTTTCCTAACCCTAGTCTCAATACCCCTCTCAGCAAATTTCAATCATCTCTTTATTCTTTTCATCAATTTTACCACCCCCTTCACCAACACCATCATCACCGCCACTGTCACCAACCGTCAGCCTTATCTTCCTCCTTCTCCACTGTCACAGCTATAAACAACAACAACTTCACTCTAACTTTTAATTTTACTTCTCATCATCACTTCTACTCCAATCCCAAATCATATCAATACTATTACCACCATTACCATCACCACCCTTCCTCCATTACTTTCAATATAATATCGGAAGGAGAAGCACCTTTGGATGCTGAAAATTGAAAATTTGGTAAGATCGCTTTGGTGGGATCGCATGTGAATAACACAGGAATCTTGCACATGATGGTGGTGATTTGAGAGAGTGAGAAATCGTTGACTTTGAAGAAGAGATGACGAAATCTGGTTTGATGGGGTGTCAAAGAGAACGCGCTTGTGTGCTCTGAGAAAGTTTTCATGGAAGAAACCGCACTTAGCGGTGAGGTAGGAGATAGTGAAAGAGTGGCGGTCATCGAAGTGGAGGTGGTTGAGAAGAGGAATGAGTGGCGGCATGTTTGTGATAGAAGAGGAGAAAAACGCAAGGCGTAGAGCAGATGAGCAGTTGTAGGAAGCAAAGGTTGCAATAAGCAAAGGATCATCACTATCGTTGTTGTTTATGGCTGTGGAGAAAGAAAAAAGTGAGGTTGACGGTTGGTGGCGGTGGAGATGGTGGTGGTGTTGATGAAGGAGGTGATGAAATTTCTAAAAAGAATAAAGAAATGGATGAGATTTGGAAGAAGGGGGTTGAGATTAGGGTTAGAAAAGGGGTAATTTGGGGTTTTAAAATGATTTTTCAACATTTGGATAATTTTGTTATATGGAACTCATGTTTTATGGGTAAATGATAATTTCCTTTTTTATGAATAAATTTGTCAGTATTTAAAATTTTTGTGGATAGAAATGGTAGTTTACTCTAAAAAAATCCATGAATCTTAGGAGAAAAGTCCTAAAAAAATGAAATAAAGAAAGAAAAGCTAGCAAAATAGTAAAGTGAATCCGTGAATAAATGTGATGAATCTAGATAATTGTCAATTTACTAGCAACAGAGACAATCAAACACAGAGAGCCTGTTTCTCTTTCAGTTCAGCCCAGCGTTCCCTCCTAATCCTCTCAGTCATTATTTATTTTTGGAGTAGAGTGACAATTAGGTCTCTGAAGATTATAATTTGGGACTAATTAGTTCTTAGAGAAAAAAATACCAATTTGATTATCTAGGATAGCAAATGGTGAACACATGATGTCCTTTTATCAATTCATCAACTAATATATATATGGAAAAAAGACAGATAGGTCACTGACTTTTTAAATTTTTGACAAATACATCCCTGACAAAATTTAAATACAAAAAGTTCCTGACTTTAACAAACGGAGGACAATTTAGTCCTTCCGTCTATTTGCCTCTCATACACCAAACGGAACTGGCTGACGTGGCTGAAACGGTGTCCAGGTGTCCGTTATGGTGCCACGCTGGAAGGAGAATAAAGTTCAAAGGACAAATAAGTCCTTGACGTCATTTTGCAAATAAAATTCGAAGGACAAATAGGTCCTTGAGAATTTAGTTCATTATACTTCTATTATACTTCTATTATGAGAATTTAGTTTATAAAATTATGCTTGTATTTTGAAATCTAGTTAACTTGTTGTATTCTGCAATTTAAATTATTTGTATTAAAATTGTAGAAATTGGGCTTATTCTCTTTCTACTTTTTTTCTTAAATTGCATTGTTTTAGTGCATTTGTGTATTATATTATAATTTGTTAAATTGTATTAGTTCAGTTTTTATCATACCAGTGGCATTAGTTAGCATCAGTTCATTTATGTATCAAGTTAGCATTAGTTCATTTGTGTATCATTCATGTATTAAGTTATCATTAGTGTATTTGTGTATTATATTAGAACTAGTATTTTTATCCATAATAACATTACGAGAATATTTTTTTTTAAATTATAGTTCACTTTGTTCTAACAGTATAAATTATGCATGGCACAAAAGATTTATAAAATCAAACTACTTTTACAAAAAAGTCGTAATTTGACAAAAATCTCTGGCTAAGAAGACCAAGATATCTACAGATAAAAAATTAAATAATAAGATTTTTAGTTATTATTTTTATATGAAAAAGTCTAATTTTTTATTAATAATTAATTTTAGCTTTTGTTATCTAAAATTTAAAATAATTTAATGTGTATATTTTTACATTTAAAATATTTTAATTGTAAAAAAATATCGGATGATATATTTTGATTTGTCAAATTACTAATATAAAATATAATTATATATAGAGTGAAAATAATAGAGAGAAATAGAAAAATGGAGAGAGGTAGATGAAAGAATTTAGGAAAGGAGTTTATTAATTTTGAAAAAAAATATTTTCTCTCAATTTTAATAAGAGTGTCATGTGACACATTTAATTATTAAATTAGATAGTAATATATGATACATATAGAAGTATAATGAACTAAATTCTCAAGGACTTATTTGTCCTTCGAACTTTATTTGCAAAATGACGTCAATGACTTATTTGTCTTTCGAACTTTATTCCCCTTTCTGCGTGGCACCGTAACGGACACTTGGACACCGTTTCAGCCACGTCAGCCAATTCCGTTTGGTGTATGAGAGGCAAATAGACGGAAGGACTAAATTGTCCTCCATTTGTTAAAGTCAAGGACCTTTTTGTATTTAAATTTTGTCAGGAATGTATTTGTCAAAAATTTAAAAAATTAGGGACCTATCTGTCTTTTTTTCTATATATACTGTTAATTACTCTAACGTGTCTATTTATGAAAGATAGTCATGTAGCTAATAACTTTTGGAGCAAAATTTCACTTGTTTTGATAGAAATTGTGATAAATAGAGAGCATTTGATAATCGATATATGAAAACTCAAAAGATAATACATATTTTACCGTTCAAAATTATATTGTTTTCCTGCTTATGTGATAGTAATGAGATATGCACCATTGTAAATAACGAAATACATGCATAATTTCGTTTCATTTCACATTATTGACTGACAGAAGAACATATATGTCTACCGTTTATTATCTTAGAGGACCTAATTAGTATTTTTTTTAAAGATTAACTAGTAGTCTAAGGTCAACATCTTTGAGAATCTAACCGGTCACTAGGAGTGTTCAAATCCAAACCAATCCAAATTGAACCATTCACCCAATCCAATTCAAATCGAAAACCGATTAAAACCGCACTAATTCGGATTTGATTGGATTATATTTTTTTGCAAACTGCTGGATCGGATCAGATTTCAGATCTAATTTTCATAATCGATCCAATCCAATCCAAACCGTACAATGCGCTATAATATTATTATTTTATTATTATATTTATAATTATACTTATAACATGTTTAATTTTTTATATATTTTTATATTATTCATATATTATTATTATTTAATAAATAGTTTTTGTTCAAAATGTTATTTATTTATTTATTTTAACTAACCTATAATTTTATTTATATTGTTATGTTATTGTTGGCTTTTTAAGATATTGTTGATACTTGTTATGTTATTGTTGTTTATTTAAAATTTGATGTTGAGACTTGTTATATGTATTTAATTTTTTTAATTTATAAAACCGCAAATCCAATCCAATCCAAACCGATTGAAATTGGATCGGATCGGATCAGATTTTTTTTTTTAAAATATCCAATCGAAATCGCACCGTAAATAAAATCAGTGTTCGAATCGGATGAATTTTTGATTCAAAACAGATCCATATCGCACCGCGAACACCCCTACCCGTCACTTACTCACTTTACTCTTTATTTTAAAATTATTATTAGTTATTAATTAATGAAAATTTAGTAACCCAAAAAGAAAAAGGAAAAAAAAACCGAACAGAAACGAGACGGCGTTCTCTTGGCACATGCTTGCAGCTATGGCTGATGCTGCAGCTGTAGAGTGTTGTGGTACGCAATATTCATGCGACACAGCGAGCAACACCCTCTCATGGATCAACGCCATCGTCGACTTCATCGCCCCTTTCAACTCTTTAATTAATGCCCACGTCGTCAATTTCTTCACGGTGCAGTCACCACTAACAGTTTCTTTCGAGAAAGGGAAAAGAAATATTTTTTTTTTCAAAATTAGGGCTAACTTGGTATGGTTAAATTTCAGGATAGGCTGTGGGAGAATGTTGACAAGGAATGGATGGATTGTCTCCGCAGAGAACCTGTTCAGAATCTTCTCTTGATACCATCTGGAGTGGTGCAGGTTATTTTTTTGGTTACATACTTACATTCCTCATTTATTTTGATTTTTTTCAAATTGAATTTTCTATTTTTAGCTGGGGTTAGGGTTCAAGTTGTAGGATAAATAGATAATTGCACTAGAATAATTGAATGGGAGTTATGCGGCATTTTTTGCTTTTGGTGGAGTTATCCCTTTGGATTTGAAGGCTTAATGCCCTAGCTTATAACGCAGGTAAATAGGCGTTAAGGAATCCTTTTTTTTTTGGTCTTTAGGTATCCTTTGATGCATTGAGGAAGCAAGGGTGTTTTTTTGGATTTTATTTTTTTATTTATAATAGAAAAAAAATCCGTGCTTTTTTTTTTTTAGTGATAGGTGTTTTTGATTCAACAGATTTTGCCAGCTTTAAGGTTAACTTAACTTTGCTCAGCTGAGTTAGGCCATGGGATCTAAATATCTAGTGTGATATGTAAGCTAGGGTTGAGTGACAACCAAGTGCCGCTCTGCGGTGGTTGAAAATGCTTGAATTGCTGCTGGTTCTGTAGATTTCTTTCTGTAGTGTGGTATTATTAGATGTTCAGCTCGTGAGATTTTGGCATTGTTTTATATGATTTTCATAGATACTTAATTGTGCCGCGGTGGTCATGCTCTGTTGGGAGTGTGTGTGCGTGATTCACACAAAAGAGCACAGTAAATGTAGAAGATAGGTGTATTGAATTGGGAATTCCTTCACAATATATCAAGAATCCTAGGTGATACCAAAGTGGATTTCTCTCTGCTGGGGGACACCCTCTAAAATGCCGTCACAAAATACTCCTAATTAACTCTGTCCCTCTGTTTTTTACAAGCGTTTCCTCTACTCTTTTGGTCTTCCCTAACCATTTTTACCACCCAACTAAGTCAATTGAGTTGTCCTATTCTGGCCCTTTCCTCTCTTCTTGCTATATACTTGCTCAAATTATTCCTATTTCCTACCAGAGTCTCTGCGTTTTTATTCTTGATGGCAAGTTCATCTTCTTGTGTGTGCGCGCTTTACTTTAGCCTCTAGTTTCCAGGTCTTTATGATGTTTCTTGATTCCAGTCCTAGAACTCTAGAAGGATTCATGGAGTGGTGATTTTTCTGTCCGAGTTCTTTCTGAATGATAACATCCTTTTGTGCTTTCTTCCTTTTGGAATCCTTCTTGTGTTTACTCTTGGAAAAAAGTCTACCTCCTTGCTTGCCGAATTTGAATAAATTCCTTCTAATCCTATTTGGAAAGAGCAGGTTTTTATATGCTAAATTAAGTCTGTAATTTCTGCCACCATTTTACTTAATTGTATGTTTAGTTGTTGTTATTTATGCATTTTGTGTTTTATAATTCTTACAGTGGTTTTCATTTATTGTCATCTTTCTTTATTTCATTTAGTTTTGTGTGCCAATGTTCTGCTTGTTTACCCATATTTCTCTCTAATGAAAAAATTTTCTGGCAGGACTACTGGCCAGCTTCTTTGAAGCAATTCATCCTAAAGTTAAGGGCTTTAGCACTTTGTCAAGAACAAGTAGATGTAAACACAGTATGTTCACCTTTACCCTTTCTGAACAAGGTTTATACATTCTATTTCGTTATTGCTTACTAATAATTAATATCACATGCAACAAAATCCAAGGATGGCATTTGAATTAACTTTTTGCTTGGACTCTTGGGTAGTTTTTACTGTGAAATAATCTCTGTTGGGGTAGTTTGATATTGATTATGTTTTTGTCCCCTTATTTATGAGCTGATAGAAACTTGGTAACAAGTAGCATTAATCTTTCAGGTGTTTTGGTTATATCAATCCTAAGTCATGTTGATTATCTTTTGATATTTTTGTTTGTTCATTGGATTTAGTAACACCAGATTTAGGCCTTTCGGGAATGTTGGTTTGTTTTCAGTTTCAATTTTATGTTAATTAGTTCTCACTGATATGCTGAAAATAATGCTATGTTTAAATTATGTATTTCTTTTCCATTATTTTTTTGAAGGAAATAGATAAAAATAAAATAATAAATCTTGTTTTCTCTATTTCCTTAAAAAAATGCTTAAAACAGGAAACTAGATCAAAACAAGCTAGCAATTTTGTAATTAATAATGACGATATCAACTTAAAATAAAAATAGAAGACAAAGCAAACAGCTCTTGTTGTGCTCCATGGCAATTTGTTTAAGTTCAAAATAATCTTGGAAAGTTTTTTCAGAACATAATAAGAAAAGTCATTTGAAGAATTAATATACTTTCTGTGTCCAAGCCAAATGGCTGCTTCAAGGATTTTGAATTCGCAGTTTTAAATGTTTTATACTTGCAGGCATTACCTGGTCCGTATATTACTTCACTTAACACTGTTCTTGCTCAAGGCATGAACGTGAAGAAAAAACATGAAGTAAGTCAACGTTTATCACGCTCTTGTATTGCTTTCTTTATTCCGCAAGTTGTTCCCCTGAACCAAAGGCTTTAATAAGAAAGTTTTGAATATACATTTCACTTTCATTTTCAGCAAAAGATTTATTGGCTTAAAATGTATCAGGTAAATAGAGTTTAATTTGTGCAGGTAGAAATACTTTCGGCTGTTGTAAGCACAGTCGCCAATAATGTTAGAGCTGATGCTGTTATTGATGTTGGTGCTGGTCAGGTGTGGCTTCATGTACTCTTGCTTACATTTTTTACATGCATGATGCTGAACGCAGGTGGGACGAGGCTTTGGGAATTTGGGTAGCACTTAGAAAAGACAGTTGAATTTAACTTCAGTGGTTTGTGCATGGGTGGATATGGTCTGTAAAAGCTTGCACAAGGTTAGGATGTTACATGGAAGTTAGTCCAATAACAAGAGATAGAGGGAGACCTGTAAAAACTAACATGAAATTGTTACTAAAGATTTTTTAGTGTAATGACCAAAATATAGGCATGATTTATGATGGGATACTTTCGCTTTGTCTAATCCACTTAGTTAATCCATCTATTGGGAAAAGATGGTGGTGGTTGTTGATGATGATGATACTGATCCTAGGCAAGTTGAGGGACATGGTATGGTACTCTGGTTAGAACTTATCTTCTTTTGAGTCCTTAAGAGCTAGTTGCCTCAATGTTGTGCCTTCCTCTATTGATGATTGTGGTATGATAATTTACTTCTTTGTCATTTGCAATCCCTCGTTTTCAAAATTGCAAATCTGTGATTCACTACTTTGTTGTTTCCATTAGTTCCATCAATACCAATGAGGAAATTTTGTTTGTTTTATGCTCTATTTATAGGGTTATCTTGCACAAGTGCTTGCCTTTCAATATCAGCATCCTGTCATTGCGATTGATGCATGTTCTCATCATGGAAGTGTTACTGATGCACGTGCAGAACGAATTAAAAAGCACTATGTGTCACAGATGTTAAAATCTGGGTATGTTCTCCTTATTTACTGCAATGTTCACTTATATTTTGGGGTACCTATGAGATCCTTGAGGTTGTACAAAATGGCAAATGTATGATAAGGAACAGAATGAAGTAAAATAAGCATGCTAGGAATTCCAACCATAACCATTGGATATCACATGACAAATATACAAGTTTAGGGGAAAAAAGTGATGTGAATATGTCAATATTTGTGTTCGGGAGGATGATTTGCATTTGACGATGTCTCAATAGGTGGTCAAAGTTGTCCATATTATTATTTTAATATCTACCGATACTATTATCATTAATTATTGTTGTTGCTGTTGTTTTTATGAAAATTCATTTATGTGTTTACTTTCTTTTTGCTCTAGATCAGGCATGTGGAGTTTGAATGTTCCAAAGACAATCACATGTCATGTATTGTCAATTGATACATTGAAAACTTTGGTTGAAGCATCTTTGCCTGTAGATGATGCTTTGCAATCCACATCAATGGGGAACCAAAACAAAGATCAAGGGAAAATATGTTGGTCCGGTAATGCAAAGAGAAAACCTTCGACTGTTCTTGCTGGGCTTCATGCCTGTGGTGACCTTTCAGTGACTATGCTGAAGTTAGTTCCGAAATTTGGATAAGTTGCTTTGTTTCTTCCTCTTACTATCCTTGAATCTCTTTTTAGATTAAACAATAATTTTCAGAAAGAAAGGTAGAGAGCACGTTACAAGGAGACAATAAAAGAAGTCAGTGAAGCAAACATTCCAATCCCTGAATAATCTTAAAATATAATCAAGAAAATCCAACCACCCAAATGATATATAATTTCTTTAAAACTCACAACTTCGGGACTTCTGTCCAAACAAGATATCTGATAGTTGACTAATATCTGATCCATTTCAATTTTTGTCCATACATCAAAGCACCACCTTTTCTTCGCTGTGACCATTGATTTTTCTCCATGTAAAGTTGAGAAGCCTGTTTTATATCATTGCCATTGTTTGTGTGTGTTACTTTTATTATATATTATATAATCTACAATTTACATTCTGCAAAGTTGTAATTCATCCAAATTCTTTTTTTGTTAGGACTTTCATAGAGTGCCAAGATGTTAAAGCTGTTGTTAGTCTTGGTTGCTGTTACAATTTATTGTCAGAAGGAAGTGCTAAGGATGGTGAATCTGAATTTGGGTTTCCAATGAGTCATGCTGTAAGATCTGCGGGTTTATCACTTGCAAAAAATGTGCGTGATCTTGCTTGTCAGGTAAGTGATATTTTTGGTCCCCTCTTCACCTTTTTATATACTAGCTTACTAAAGGGAGGGTGAAACAGAGTTATGAGAAAATGACTAATGTTTTGCTAATTGTGACACCTTTCTTCAGTCAGGCTTGTAAGTTTTGATGCCATTTAAAGGCATAGAAATCTCCTAATGCTTTTCTCCTTTCACTATCTTGAACATGCAGTGCAGTTATTGAATATTGTTCAATTAGTGTTACACTACTTATTTCATTGATATGTAAGGTATTATTAGATAAAGACCATAATTATGCATAACATAGACCATTTAGCTTATTTGATTAATAACCATATTTGTGAAAAATAGTTACATACCCTAATGAGGAAGTGGCTCTGCTTTTCTTTCTGCAGGCAGGTTCTTGCACAAATTCAGTGCATGATTCAAGTAAAACAATACAAATTAAAATTTAGGAATATAATGATGCATGACTAACTGAATAAACAATGGTTTAAGCTGAAGAGTACCAAAGTGTGTTGTAGGTCATTTAGAATCATATAAGCGTTGTCTTCCTAAACAGAAAATTGTGCTCCTGTCATTTTTCTGCAAGCGAATTCTATGAATTTACTATTTTCTTTATCCTTTTAAGTTTTTACTTTAAGTTCATGTGAGAAACATACCACACCAACTGCATTTTATCTTGCTAGAGTGCAGATAGATGGAGGAGCTTGGATATGCATGCCGGAATTCATAACTTTGAGTTGCATGCTTTTCGTGCCGCATTTCAAATGGTATTGAATTATCACTTAGTCTTGTCATCTAATTTATGTGTTACTTTCTGGATGTCTTTTGGATGAGTGGTACACATTTCATAATATAGGAAGATCTATTGAGGAAAAGATGGTAAAATCTTTCCTTGGGCAATTTAATTTTGTCATGTATGGAGAAGTTCAGTAAAAGTCTTAAGAAGTAGATTGGATGGAAGGTGACATTAAGGTTAGATGTTGAAAGCATTTAGGAAAAAAGTAGAAACAAAATCCAGTTAAGAAGTACTATTTTGTTTTTATTGAATGGGGGCTATCTTGGGATTGAGTCTGTATTTGTCAAATAGGAAGTGACAAATAATTAAAGTGAAATCGGTAACATACGGAGACAGAGTGCTTTTCTTCTTTTCTTCTTTTCCATTTCTGATCAAGAGACAAAGATATTCATTTAACGATGCATTCTTCCCTTGTACGTAGATATAACATCTCTATGTATATTTGTGATGGCAGGTTCTTTGTAAATATTATCCAGATTTCACAATAAACACTCCTTCAATTGGCCGTAAAGGGAAGGCTCTGCGTCGGAGACATCAAAGGAGATCTGCAGAGTCCCATCTGCATCTTAAAGGAAGTACTGGTCTCCTGAGGCAAGATTTTCTGCCTGTAGTTTCCACGGAATCTGAAGCCGGTATTTGAATCAATCTCTTTTGAGAGTTTATGGCTGTTATTGTTGAAAATCCATTTTTTCTGTCAACTTTTCACCCAATGAATAGTTGGACGAACAAGGAACTTGAGATGAAAAGAGATGGGAAGTTATGATCTCAAACTAGGGGATGAAGTAATCTTCTTGGCTACTTTATGGCTATTGGCAAGATAATGGCTATTTTAATTAGATTTCTCCAATGGATATGCAAAAAATTGGAAATCTTTGTTTTGTTTATTCTTGTCCAATTCTTGTCTTTTTATCATTTTGTAGGAGACCTTTTTGTTTGTTATTATACATGTTACCCATATTTGATATTCATCTCTCCGTGAATCTAGAAAACCTTGGTGAAAAACTATCTTGCAATTACAATAGTAGTTAGTAGACACTTAAAAAGTTGATAATGAGAGTATATTTGACACATTTCAAAGTACCTTGTGATTGTTTGGTGATGTGCGGTGGTGTTGGATTCACTGATGTACATGCTTAGCCTTTCTCAATGTGTTACAGACGAGATTTTGGCCCCTCCAATAGAAGTACAAGCTGGGTGTGGAGGGACTAAATCCCGCGACACATTTTTACATTTTGAGAACTTCTGCCACTCTGGATTGTCTCATCTTGGTATTAAGCTTTCAAATGATGTAAACCTTAAAGGCATATGGAAGGAAGCAGAACCATTTTTGGTACGTCACTTTCAATTTCTTCCATTATTTAAAAGTTCAAATGTCTGTGGTTATAAGGTCTGTAGATCTTAGTTTTATTACTTTGTCTAGAAAGTTATTATTTCTTTGCCATGAAGGGTGCTTGGGTTTAATTTTGCAGAACGGAGGGAAGAGAAGGAATTTTATAGTGAAGTACTCTTCAGTCTTCACCCCTTTCCTTCCCACCCTTCCCCTTCATAATTTTGTTCACAAACACAGACTACATTTTTTCTTTACCTTCCAGTGGGGTTATTATTATTATTAATTTTGTTAATTCAATATTATAAATATTAATTTTCATTAAAAGCAGGATGCAAGAGTTATTCTTATTTCATTTATTACTTGCTTAGTTTGATGACTAAATTTGCATATTCTATTTATATTGACATCGGCATCATTTAGTTTGTTTAAGCTCCAAAGTCCAAACAGGTCCTTGGGATTGTAAGCATTCAACTTTCATGTGTGAACGAGATTTGTTAGTGCCAAACAGTTGGTTGGGTTGGGTGGAGCTTTAGTTGGATTAATAGGGCATGCAGGAGATGAAATCATGAATCCAGCCCCCACGTTGTTTTCCATGTTTCCAGTCGTCTAAGAAGTATGATTAATTGGATTATCTTATCATTAAAGTTGGATTTATTAGGACAATAAATGGAATCTATGAAATATGTGGCATGAAATAAAAATCGCATTTGGACAGACTGAATATTGTTTAGTTATTCTAAGTTGCAGTTTTTTTTTGCCAAATACATAAATGCTATTTATTTTTTATATTGTGCTTTTAGAAGGATGGCATCACAATTTGATTATAAAGGAAATCATTTTTCTGCAAACTTTATAAAAGTTGTTTTAACTGCTTTTTGATGTTAGCTAGTTTTACAAGAAAAGCATGAAAATTTTCATAGGCCTAGTTTGGTAAAGTTTTGACTTTTCAAAATTGCTTATTAAAGCTAGCATTTCAAAGATAGTTTCCAAAAGTTGTAGTAACTATGTTTGATAAATAAAAATAAGTGACTTTCAATAAATACAAACTATAAAACTTGTGTTTAGTAAAATTATTTTTAACATTTAAAATTACTTTAAAAGATATAAATGTAATGAACTGCAAAAATAAATATAAATATTCCTTAATATATAAGGCTATATTAGGTTTTTTAGCTTAAAAAGTATAAGCTAATTTTGAAAAGTATTTCATAGGTGCTTCCAAACGCAAAATTTTCAAAGCTAAATGCGATTTTTTTTTATTTACCAAAACAAAGTTAGTTTAGGTCCAAAAAATTTTACCAAATCAGTTATAGTCTTCTGATTTAGTTATTTTTTATGCCATAATCCAAACATGAGAGAACTGCAAAGTACTTAATGTAGCAATTATGTGCAGGACCTTATAGGACCCTTTTGGTCACTCAGGGCTTCTCTTGGACCTCTTTTGGAAACTCTGATTCTGCTTGACAGACTACTGTTTCTTCAAGAGCAAGATAGCACAGTGGAAGCCTACTTGTTACCCATTTTTGACCCAATGATATCTCCAAGAAATGTGGCCGTAATTGCAAAAAAGACTGACAAACATTTAAGATCCTCCTGTTATTGAAAGGTAAATAGCTTCTGTCTCTGCGCAATTGCTTGTTACTAAGTGTGTGTCTTCTGGTCCTGTTATTCAACCACAGTTATCCTTATATCCTTGTTTTGATCTATTGGCAATTGCTGCATTTCTCTTTTGCAGCTTTTATAAAGGTAAGGAAGCATGAACATGAAGCAAGCTTACTGACTGGCATCAAAAAGGTTTTTGAGATTTATATTGAAAATTAAAAATGTTGTACTAGTTGTTCTTTATTAGATATTTTTCATTCACTTAAACCATAGAGAGTACTAGTAGAATAAGGTTGTGTTGTTGTAAATGATATACCGTACTAGTATTGCTTCATCAACACTTCGCTGCCGAACGGACTTGTGATTTCTGTAGAACTTCTCAACCTCAGTTAAGAGGATGAAATAGTGCCAAAATGGTACTTCCATTGCTCAATCCCATTTGCTTCCCTTGTAACAACTTTTCAGCTGGTTTATTTGTAAGAATTGTTATGTGGTTTGAATCTTAATATATTTTTACATTTTTTTTTCTTGTATGAATAATACATTGCCATTCTTCTCAGATACTTTGTGTGGTTTAAGTATTACTTTGTTACTCAGATTTTATTCTCATGGGAATTAAATATACTCATGGAGAAGGTAGAAATTGAAATGATGATATTTTGATTGTCTGAAATCAAATTTGCTTGGGAATAACTTTTCAAACTTTGAACTAAACATGGAAATATGATATTTCTATCTTAAAATTCCTAGAAATTATTTATAATTCTCCCAACTACATATACCCATAAATTATTTGGATTGACAGGCAGTAGAAATATTTACAAGCAATTAAGTGTAATAATCATTCAATACAAGCAACTATGGAATGACATAATGATGACGAGATTATCCAGCGAAATGTTTGTTTTGCACACTTCATATAAAACGTATAGTCTCGTTTATCATTCATAATTCTTAAATGAAAAACATTATTCATATATTGAAATTCTTGACATTTGCATAAAAATATAACTATTATTAATTAATTGTATATTTAAATAATTTTTTAATTAATAGTTTTATGTAATTGTTAAAAAAATGCTGATGTTAAAACAATATTATAAAAGATGTAGACATACCAGAATCGTTCTTAAATCAATGTTCTACGTAAAATAAGTACAGTTAATAGTTTAATACAAAAATGCTTGTAACATAAGACGTGATTAAATAGCCTAGTACAGACTGTATATCTATCATGGCTGAGAATGAGATTCTCTGCCATGGGATATATACCTAAATAGACCGATTATATCCACTTATTTGATAAATGATATGATATATTAATGTAAATTGGTCTATAGAAGCTGCTTGATTGAAAACCGAAACATAGTTGATAATTGAAGTAGATAACTCCATATTTCTCCAGTTAATCAATTTATCTTAATTCAGTCATTCCGTGATTCTGTCTAGTACTTGTGTCATCAATTCTTCTTTATCATGAACCATGATGCTCCAATAGCTAACCAGTCAAATTTGTTCTTATACACGCGTGCATTTCAAAATTGAAATGTCTGAACATTTTTCAGAGGCGATAAGCTTTTCTTTGTCAACATTGGTGGTAATTTTGGAAAAGACGTGTTTTTGACATTAATTGCGCTAAGTTCAAAGTTTGAACGACTTGTCACTAATGAACAAAACTATTGATGCCTTTAGTATGTGGCTGTTTTGTCACATTATTATAAGATAAATATTATGTTAATATACATTTTTTTTAATCATTGGATAGAATAATGGATAAATAATTAAATACTGACAATTAAGTATGGGAATGGATAAGCAGAAATAAGTAAATAACAGAATTCTTCTAAGAAAATGATACTAATGTTGCCATCAACAAATGGTAGAACAACTCAAAGTAAGGTTTGTTATCCAACTGAGATGACTTCAAAGCCTTTTCCATAGTTTCAGATAGCCAAGACATCAGAGTCATGAATTAGTCAATTATCATGTTAAAAACAATGACCACATTCTTTGCATTTTCTATATAATTTCTGCCTTGTGCTCTGATGTTGCTACTCTTTTTCGTTTAACTTCTCTTTTATTTATCTTATTTTTTTAAAAAAAGTCATTGCATTATATCCATTATAATATCATATATTTTATTGATTACATTTTGTAGGACATTTTAAATTTTCAAGAGTTAGTGAACCATCATTATCTTAATAGCATATCTGTATTTTACCTCCCTTAACATAATACATTAGTATGTCACATTGAATTGATGATTGAGATTGTTGTTTTTTTTTTATGTATGAACTGCTTTATTGTTGTTAATAGATTTATAATTTTCTGAACCGATGAATTGATGATTGAGTTAGCTGGTTTTTTTTTATGTATGGACTGTTTTGCTGTTAATAGATCTTTAGAAATAAATTAATGATGTGCATAATATTTAAATTTGCACTAAATAATTATTTAAATTTGTATCATTACACGAAGGGAGTACTATCACCTAGTTATAATTATCGACTAAGATTTTTATGTTGAAAATTTTTTAATTTTGTTTTATTTTAGTTTATATGTTGGATATTTAGTTGAATAATGTTGAACTGGATTTAGTAATATTGAATGGGTTTGAATTGGATTTAATACTTTTTAGTTGAATTGTATGAAATTTTATCATGATTAAATTTTTTTTTAAGTTTAATATCCACAGGTACTCGTACGTATTCGCCTTCTTTCTGAGAGAAATAAACGAGGATCAACGGAATAGGGCGGGGACGGGAGCAGTTTTCTAAATGGGAATGAAAGAAAAGATTCCCTTCCCATGAATACCCATTGTCATCCTAGGTGTAAGTGAGTGCGAATAATCTGATTGATAGATTAAAACGAATCAATCTAATATAATCGATTCTAGTACTCAACGGGTAAGATAAAACTCGATTAAACCATTCTGTTTTGGACTAGATATCGAATTCAATCTTGCTGAAACGAATCCAATCTGAATACTCGATTATCTTGTATATTTTTAAAAGATATAATCTAGAGTATTGACATGTGATGTTTCTTTATAGTTTTAACGTGTTATATTAATTTGTTACACTGATAATCTATAATGATAATTCCTAGTTTTAATTGGTCAACACATATGACATGTTTATTATTCCTTATTATAATGTATCATTTAACAGAACATATTAGCAAACAATGATAGTTGACAGCTGATAGTTGAGACTAAACTACTCTACTAAAACACTACTGATACTTTTAAATTCTTGAAGATTATCATAAACTATATTTTTATTTTGTAAAAAGAAACTGAATCATTAAAAAAAGAACTTTTTTTTTTCTTTCGAACTGAATAAGATACTTTTGTTATTAAATTAAATTTGAGATACATTTAGCCTAACCAAATTCTTTTTTATTTTTTGGACAAGAGGATATCTGATGGTATTTCTTTTAGCCGCAAAGTATTTTGTCTTGTAAATGTGAGAAGATATAAAACATTGTAAAATAACCTCACAATTAGAAATTAAAAGTCCAAATATGTGATCTTGAGTGTGTGTGGCCCGCAGTGCATTAGCAACAATGATACTATCTCCGCGACTATATTCCATTTCGAGTAGTGCTAGGTAAACAATCTGCTACACCTTAATTTAATGCTACTAATTAAATTTATTCTTTTAATTTTATTAATTTACACTGTTTATACATTATTCAAAAATATTGTTGGTTACCTATATTTTTTCATTCCAAAAACCACAGTGGAGATCAAAATCAAGCCCCAAAATGCAGGCACGAGCTTCCGCAATGATGCCGTCGTGATCGAAACGGTGACAACTCCGGATTCGCTCCAATGTGGCGTCGACGTTCACCTTGAAACTTTCAGGCGGCATTGCTTTGGCTCCCTGAAGGAGGCGCGGTTGATCCCGTGGTTGCCGTCGTGGCCGGTGCTTGTGCGGCGAGGTACTCCACCCATCGGCGTGGGACTCACAAGCAGGGGCTTCTGGTGAGTGATTATTTTTTTGGTGTACTTTCTGGCCAGTGATTTTGTTCTGCAAATATCAACTTGTTTCTTTGCATCCAAATGCTATGGACACCAATTAAGAACAATGCTCCTCTTTCTTTGTGAATATGCTGCAAATTGAATAAAATCCATTGGGTCATTTTAGGACACTACATACAAATTGGGCCGAATGCCTAAAGTGGCACATACGGTCCAAATGGCCCAAAAGGCCCATACGGCCCAAAAGGCTCAAACGGAACACAAGCACAGACTACTCCAGTCCCCACTTACCTGCTCGGCTGCTCCACAGCACGCAGACCACTGTTAGGTTTTCTATTTTCTCTCAATTCCTTCTCTTCTCTTATTCTCCCAATATATCTTTGACCCTTTCATCTTCTGTTCTCAGCACCGTAATCTCCGGCGACGCAGATTGTATTCCCACCGGTGGCGTTAGCTTCTTCTCCATTTGCGGCGACGAATTCTCAACTATTCACGGCTGTATCATCTTCTTCTTTCGGGGCACGTACGGATTAAAAACAAGTAACTGAATGCTTTCATTTTATGCATTTTAACTTTCATAATTTCTAGTAGCTTGCTTCTGCTTACAGATCACATTCTCACAACTGTGTCAGTTTTTTTCTCTCTCTCTCTCTCTCTCTCTCTCTCTCTCTCATTTTTTATTTTTAAATTTAGTTTGTGATTGAATCTAGAGAAATTACTACGAGTGTCATTTTCTCAGTTTGGTAAATGCTATTTATTGTTTGAAAATGCTGTTAATTAATCTTGATTAGTTTCTTAAGGCATTCTTTTTTCTTTAACCTGATGAGATTTTTTATTTTTGTTCTTTTACATATGTCTAGAACTATGGCTGGTAAAGCTGAAGGTAGTGATCACAGGGAGCCAGTTAATGAACAAGCAGTTGCGAATATATATGCGGCAATGAGGTCTGAACTCAACCAAATTCACTCGAAAATCACCGAGCTCGAAATGGAAGTTAGCGAGCACTCGCTGGTAGTTAATGCCATTCAGCCGCTCGATCCCTCTAGGCGATGTTATCGAATGATTGGGGGTGTTCTGGTCGAGAGGACTGTGAAGGAGGTCTTGCCTGCGGTGCTGCGCAACAAAGAGGGACTCGAAGAAGTTATTAGCAGGCTCAATGAAGCATTGGAAAAGAAGAAAAAGGAGATTGTTGAGTTTGAGGCTAAATATAAAATCAGGATAAGGAAGGCTGATGCAGAGGTGAAGGATGAATCCGGTAGGAAGGAAGGCACTGCTCAAGGCGTTCTTGTTGGCCCTGCAGGTGGAAGTGAAGCATAGATCAGGTTTTACTCTGTTTTCTGAGAATGTTAGCATGAAGTCTTCTATACTCTTGTACTTTAACATGTTGTGGTGTTCTGATTTGTTTGTGAGGATTGGCTTAAATAACAAATGTTACATCTTTTGATCTTCTGTTCAATTGCTTTTAGAGGAACTTATGTTGAGCAAGTCTTATGTAAGAAACTGTTCTTAGACATGTTCTCATGTAGGATTTTACTGTAAGTGCATATGATATGATTAGTAATTGCTTCAGCTATTTTTGGTTTTGTCTGTCACAAATCATTTCTATAACTATAAGTACCCATTTCTTTAAGTTTCTTTTTTGAGGATTAGAAAGAACAGTAATCTTGTGTGCAAAGATGAAGCCTACCTTTGATGAAATGTTGAAATGCTTAATGTGTTTCGTGTGCATAATTGTAGGCCCTATGACTGTGTTTGGGTACCTAATGATAAATGGAGTGGGGTGAATGAAGTGGAATAAAATTAAAATTAAAGTTTTACTTGTGGAAGGTATTCCATGAAGATGATTCCATATATCCTTGATTTGAGAAATAAGCAACTCCTTCCTCCTTCCATATTCAAGGTGCAATTGTGCAACAGGAGATTTTGCTTGATGTGCTCTCTAGTACTTCTGTTACCATATCTCTTGAAAGCCAGGTTGTGAAATCGTGTTTCTCGCAATATCAACCCCATGTCCTCTTGAATTTTTGTTTGGGACTACATAGCCAAGATCTGTATGAAGCTATAGTTTGAAGATAATTCCGAGTGAGGAGTCTAAATGAAGCAACCTGTAGAGGTGTCTTTTTAGCCTTGCATCTGGTGTCAGGTAGCCTATTCGAGCTTAGTTTAATTGATTCTCCATTGTTTAACAATTTGGCTAGATTGATTCTCCATTGTTTAACAGTTTGGCCTGTTCCGATTTCGGAGTCAAGCTGGCCACTTCTTTTTTTCAGTTCACAAGAATCTGTCTCTATTTGTGTAGGAACTTTAGTTTGGTTGATTTACTAATGTCGTTAAACAGTTTGAATCTACATTGTGGTGTAAGAGTTTCGTATATTGGATGAGAAACTGAAGCTCTTTGCATTTAACAATCATACTCTAAGATGATGCATGTATCCGATTGTGTCTATTGATGATCTTGTCATTACCAGCACGATGATTAAGCGTCTAGAAATACTTCATATTCTATTGCATGTTTGAAAGCTTTATACTCTAGAGGAAAGGTTTTGGACGATTTTTTGTTTTAGGTACTATTTTAATCTTTTCTTTTTATTTTTTTCTTTTTTATTTTTGGTAGAAAAATAGCTTCCAATATTTCAGATAGAAAATTGAAAATTAATTGTGGGACATTTCTAATTATACTACCTCTCTTTTATCTTCCACTGTCCTTGCAAAGTCTCACCTTGATCAAATTGTTATACCAAAGCAAAAATTAACAATAAAAATGAACAATATATAAAATGTGTATTGTATTATTTAGTAATAATTATTTGGAAATAATACATTTTTAATATGATTTAGATTTTAAAAAGTTATAATGACGTAAACGGTAAACCTTTAAGGGTGATTGAAACATATTTAAAATATTAAAAATAAAGTTATAAAATTGAATGTTAGAAATAATCTTAATTTTTTTTTCTAAAATTTTAGAAACAAAAATGATATTTAAGTTGACAAGGTAATGATCAAATCAGTATTCGAAAGATTCAAACGCTGACATTTTGGTACTTTGCTATTGTTATTTACAAAATGATCCTTAAAAGATTTTAAAATTTGACAAGCGTACCCACGAGTTCGTCAGAGCACATCTCCGGCAAGCACAGTGTTGACATGGCCACTACATTTTGATGACATGGCAAAAACCCTCCCCCTTTTTGAACCTTAGTCCCCTTCCCTTTTCTCTTTGAATTCTAATCTCTTTTCCAACACAGTGTCTCACACTCTTAATTCACTCTCCCCCAAAACAGCAGTGGAGCTCAACACTTTTAGTATGATGTCGTCTATCTCTTTCTTGGCATTGTGTTGTCTATGTGCCTTCACTGCTATCGCCGTCACTACTTGTATCTACTTGCTACTAGCACCCAGTCGCTGCCATGCCTCTTCTGTCTGTGTTCCATCTTGGAACCATTGTATTGTGCCCCCTCTGGTGTTCTTCTTCTATTATTGTTTTGGTGGTGTTTGTATTAAGTTTTATTTTATTTTATTTTGATTATTGTATATGAATTTATTTGTTTTTTCTGAATTCTATTGTTATTAATATTTTTGAATGATAATTTAACCTAAAAATTTGGGACAATTCATGATTTGGGGCAACTCTATTGATGTTGAGGTTGTTGTTGCTGTGAATGGTGGTGTTGAGGGAGGGAGAGGAGAGTGTGCGTTAGAGAAGGGGGAGTGGTGGAGATTATTGTTGATGATAAGGAAAAATAAAAACAAATGGATAGATAAGGGGGTTTTTCTATTAGACCTCTAAGAAACCTGTTCTTAGCAACCTAGGTCACCGGAAGGGGCTCCCTACTAGACCTTCAAAGAACTTGTCATTGACAACTTAGATCAGAGGGATGAAAATTGAATCACTCAATTTTCTCCATGCAACAAGCGAAGCAAATCACTCACCTCACTTAATCACACAAAAAAATGTGCATAAAGCACTAAAGAAATTTTATTCATCAAAAGTTATGTAAATTGTCTCACCAAAGATGTTTAAATAGGCACCTAACAAACTAACTAAAAGATAAGATAACTAATTTAAATCAGATTTGATCTTATTGGATTAGATCAGATTTGATTTAAATTTTAAAATCCTAAAGATATGATAATTAATTTAAATCAGATTTGATTTAAATTTAAAATTCCTAAAAATATTACTATGCAAATCAGAAGTAATTCAAATCTTCCAACAAACTCTAACAACAAAACAAACTAACATAAATGCCTAAAAATTAAAAAATTAATAATAAATTATGCCTCCCATCGAATTTGAAAAGCATTATTGGGCTTCTTGCTGTCCTGACTTAGCCCAATGGTCCTTATGAGTTGTCGCCCTTTCAGCACCACTGTTTTTGAGACGGACTCTTGGTCTTCTTAATGTCCAAGACTGGCATGGTACAATTCTTCTAGTATTCAGATCCTTGAATATGACAAGATTACCATTCCGTCCCTTAGTTCTAAGATGACGAAAATGCCTTCCTGACCACGTATCAGTTGCTATTGATATTAAGACTATTGTTATTGCGAGTAGTGGGGTTGAGAGAAGGAGGGGTAGTATGCGTTGGAGAGAGATAGTGGTGGAGGTTGTTATTGCTGTTGATGTTAAAGTTGTTGTTGCTGTGAATGGTGGTGTTGAGGGAGGAAGGGAATGTGTACGTTGGGAAGGGAGTTGTGATATGGCGGAGACTGCGATGGAAAAGAAGTGTGCGTTGGGGATGGGGGCTGCGACAGGGAGGGAGAGGGAAGGGGAAGGAGTGTGCGTTGGGGAGGGAACTTTGAGGGTGGTTTGCCAAGTCATCAAAATACGGTGGCCACATCGGCATTGTGCTTGCCGAAAATTTGCTCCGATAAGCTTAGGAGCATGCTTGTCAAATTTTAAAATCTTTTAAGAATCATTTTTTCAATAACAATAGTAAAATACCAAAATTTCAGCGTTTCATATACTAATTTGGATATTACCTCTTAGAGTAAATACCCTTTCCGGCCCCTGTCCATTTTGAAAATTGACTACACGCCCCCTGACGTTTATAATTTATCAAATCGGCCCTTATCCATTTGCTCCGTGATACCAATGAGCCCTTGAGTTGGTTTCTCCGTTCAAAGTCGACGGAAAACGCTGAGGTGTAACGTGCAGGCCGTGACGTGGCTCTGGATCATCAAACGTGGATTGCTCTGTAAGCATGTGGACAAATAAGCCCCTGCAGACTCAGCAAAGCGACGTCGTTTTAAAAAGAAGTCCGTTTGCTCGATTAGGGCGAAATCTCAGTCTCCCCATTTCTGAACCCTAACACTAGTGCCTGAAGCATGAGCGATCCAGAGCAATCTTCAACCTCTAACACACGCCGTTTTAGAAGGAAGAATTTGGTGGGTTCGAGTAGCAATGCAAGTGAGGGCAAGAAGGTCAAGTTTCAGCACCCTAAATGCAACTGTGGCACCTATGCCGTCATGCAACAGTCTAGGACAGCCAAGAACCCAGACAGAATCTTCCTGGGTTGTTCCTACTATGGCGTAAGTGTGCACCCATCTTCAGTTTATGTAATCAACTTCCTACGTTGTTTAACAAGTTGTATTCACTATAATGGCAATTGCAGATGGAGCAACGTCACTGCAACTTTTTTGTTTGGCTGGACGAACTGATTACTAAAGGTTGTGGCAATGAAGATGACAATGATATTCAAGGAAGAATGATGATGATGGAGAAAAGGTTGGAGCAACTGGAATTCAAGATTCAAGATGAATATGAAGCAAAATCAAAAAGATGTAGTAATAGCCATAGTGTGTTTGTTACGCTGGCAATGTTAATTGTATTAACAGCAGTTGTGTTTGTAGTGTTTTAGGGTATATTGTGTTGCTTTAAGTGATGCATGGATATCTGTTATGATTTGGGTTAATTTGCTCTGTAATTGCTGATTCTAAATGAATTGTATGTGAATTTTTCTTTGTAATAATGTAAAGACTGAACCCAAGATAACTCTGCACAATGCTGTATAAGGTAAAAGCATAATGTTTATATTCATACTGCTAAGCACAAAGGCATTTACATAGTGAGCCAAAATCATCAGCACATGTCTGAATTCACAAAACAAAAAACATGTTCCATATTGTTTAGTGTATTACTTCCAATAAGTTGACAACCAAAAAATTTTACACCAAAATATTCATAACTATAACTAGGATTATGTCATTTCTGAATTCTTGGTGGCCTAAACCCATATGTTGGCTTGAATTTGTGGGGTGCATTTAGGCCTGGTGTGGGGATAAACATGAAGGAAATTGTGGTAGTCCCTGAGTCAGTTGCTCCTTCAGGTGGAAGTTGTTGTTGAGTTGATGGTTGTGAGTTTGGGGTTGTTGCTTGCTCTAGAGGTGGTTGAACTGTTGGGGCTGTGGCCTACTGTTGAGGGTGGTGCACTGTAGGTGCTGGAGGTCTAGTTATAGCTTGCTTGGGTCTGAAATTTGGCCCGTGGTTGAGTGCAGTTGGGGCAGCAGGGTTTGAGGGCTCAGTATTGTAGTCCACACCCTAAACCACATGAAAACAACTCAATTTATTGTATATGCTCTTGGGCCAAGTAATTTTATAGTTAAAGGGCATGAATCTGTAAAATAAAGAATTATCTCTACTGGTGGTGGGGCAGGGAGTGAAGATTTAGTGTCAACCCTTGTCTCTCTCCATTAGGCCCACTGTTTGGCTCATTCTCTGCTTCTTGTTGGGATAGAACATGTTTTCTTTTTCTTCTAACATACCTCTTTGCCTTCTTCTTCTTAGTCCTAGGAGACATGTCCTTATCACTAAAAATACCAGGTGGCACATTCTTCTTCTTCTTAGGTGTCTGTTGTCCAACACAACTCTTCTTCCTAGCACCCTTTTGTCCAGCATCCATTGCCTCTTTCATCCTCACACTAGGCTGCTTCTTCCTCACACTCTCTCTCACACTCTTCCTCTGTACATTTACTTCCTCATCACTACTACTACTATCAGATTCTAATCCAGTTGGAGGGGGTTTGTAGGGTTCATCTTCAGTTGTTTCATATCCGTCATCGGAAGAAGGTGAATCTACCTCAACAACATCAGGCCTATATACTGGTTGACTAACATCATGCTCAAAGTAAATAACCAGCAAATCCGACTCCACATTCTCCATCTTTTTATCACACATTTCATTGATTTCCTTATCCCCTTTGAGAACATGCAACCCAGACTCTAAATCAAGGGCACTGCCATCATACCAATACATCTGTTTGTAACTTGTATACCCTAAACCCTTGAACATTTCCTCCAAATCCTTGAAATTAACATAATCTATGTCTAACGGAGGAAATGTATCAACAATTTCGTTGCGGTAGAACAATGCACCATCTTCATCCCGGTCAAACCAACCCCCATGATGAAAAACAGGGACTATTTCATATGACATCTATTAGAACAACAATATGCAATAATTAGAAATTAATTAACAACTTCCATCAGGCCTCATTTTAACATTTTAGAACATGCATGGGGTGATCACATCATCATTAACAATAACCAAGTTCAGTAAAAAAAAAATGGAGCAACACAAGCTAACGAAGCTTCAAGATCAGAGAGCGACACTAACCTTAGTAGCGCCGTCACTTCCTCCATCTGCAGCACCGTCAACACCTTCCTGTTGGAAGTCTCTGTCAGCTTGCTTGGAGGGAGACGTCTGGGTCTCTTAGGGTTTCTTCGTAATTTTGAGGAGAGAACGAGGGTGATGTATGGTGATTGGGGTGTGCACAAGGGGGAGAATGGGATTTCACCCCAAACGAGCAAAATGATGCCAAGCAAAACGACGTCGCTTTGCTGAGTCTGCAGGGGCTTATTTGTCCACATGCTTACAGAGCAATCCACATTTGATAATCCAGAGCTACGTCACGGCCTGCACGTTACACTTCAGCATTTTCCGTCGACTTTGAACGGAGAAACCAATTCAAGGGCTCATTGGTATCACGGAGCAAATGGATAAGGGCCGATTTGATAAATTATAAACGTCAGAGGACGTGTAGTCAATTTTCAAAATGGACAGGGCCAAAAAGGATATTTACTCTGCCTCTTATGTTGGCTCATTTATTCAAAAAGTTAGAAGGTAGCTAAATCCCCTTCGACCCTTCTCCATGTGCATCGATAAATTTGTGTGTATCGTCAAATACTCAGGGTGTGTTTGGGATTCACGTTGAGGAAGAGAGAAGTCCGTTTGAGTGTCTTGAACGTTCCACTTTTATGTTTGGCAATCTTTTGGAACTCTCAACCTAGAAGTGCTTATACTTCTAAACGTACGTTTATGAGAAGCAAAAATTTCTAGCTTATACGTTCACGTTGGAAAAGTTTGGTTATCATTAAGAAATTAGATGAGAACTTTTTTCCTTTTCTACCAACTTTATCCTTTGTTTTCTTCTATAAAAAAATGCAAGTAACCATATAACTTTTACAATAGTTCTTTGTATATGTTTTTTGTTCCAATTTTTTTTCATACAAATTTATTTCAATCACGCTCCAGATAAAAAATTTATTGTTTTTTATTTATATAAATTCTTTTTTCTATCCTTTATTATACTATATTTATGTTGTGTATAAATTTTTTTATTTTTTTATTTGGTTTTATTCGTATGAATTTTATTTACTTTTTATTATATTTTTTTATATAATATATGTTGTTGATCGTAATTATTATATATGATGTTTGCATGTTTTTTTCCTTTTTATTGTACTTCTGACTGTACTTTATTTTCGTCTTTATTATATACTAATTATAAGTAACAAAAGAGTCATAAATAATAAAAATTTATACTCTAAAATAATACTAAATTAAAGAGTACTAACGGTACTAAAAAAATTATAGAACATCTTCGTTTAGTGTCCTGTTTTTTCATGTATATTATTATTTTTAATTGTTTTCTAGTTCATATGATTTTTTTTATTATATAAATTTTTTTATGATATCTCGTATTATTTTTTATGTATTTTATTAGTGTTTTATCATGTCTCTTAATAAGATCTATTCAAATATCTAAAGTAAAATAATAGAATAATATAAAAAATTATTTAAATTGATGTCTCTTTCAGTAATTTTTCATCTAAAAGTGGTTTTGAGTAGTATAATCCAAACAATATTTATTTTACTATAATCTATTTTGATATAAAAATTACCAAACATAAATCACGTTAACACAAACTTACTTTTTATCAAAAGCAAGTTTGCAAAATCAATTTTATACAAACTATAGTTTGCAAACTGTAATCCAAACACACACTCAATAGTGTGTACGTAAGTACGTTAACCTATTTGATTTGAGTTAAGTATACGTTCACAAATCAAAACGACGTCGTTCAGGTTCTTTTAATATTCCAGAATTCCACCTCTTGTTGTGCAAAAAACCCTAGTGAAAACAAAAACCCTTCTCCACCCCTCTTGTGCAGGTTTAAACCCCAATTCTCACTGTTCCGCCATCAATGGCTTCTCCGGCAAACCCTCCAACTCAAAGCATGGTATCAACCGAAACCATTCAGAAAGCAATCGACGCACTCTTCAAATGGCGCAAATCCAATTCCACCGCCAAACCCCAAAAACTCTTCGACAACGACGAGGAATTTATCTACCTCGTACTCACCCTCAAGAAGATACCCCAAAAGGATCACACTAACGTAACCCCACGCAAGATTCCTCTACCCTATACCCTCATCTCCCCTTCCTCTGAAACCTGCCTCATCGTCGACGACAGGCCCAAATCGGGCCTCACCAAGGCCCAAGCCCAATCTAAGATCCAGGCTGAGAAGGTCGCCGTTTCGAAGGTCCTCAAGCTCTCGAAGCTCGCCTCCGATTACAAGCCATTTGAGGCAAAGCGGAAGCTATGCGACTCATACGACTTGTTCTTCGCGGATAGGAGGGTGGTTCCTCTTCTTCCGAGGCTGTTGGGGAAGCAATTCTTGAAGAAGAAGAAGGTTCCGGTGCCCTTGGATTTGAAGAAGGGGAATTGGAAGGAGCAGGTTGATAAGGCGTATTCCTCGGCGTTGTTTTCTGTTGGGAATGGGACTTGTTGCGTTGTCAGGGTCGCTAAGGTGGCGATGGCGAGGGAGGAGGTCGTGGCGAATGTGACCGCGGCAATTGAGGGGATTGTGGATGCTGTGCCGAGGAAGTGGAAGAATGTGAGGTCGTTTCATGTGAAGCTGTTGGAGTCGCTGGCACTGCCGGTTTATCAGGCTGTTCCGGATGTGAGGTTGAGGATTGAGGGAGGAGACAGTGAAGGAGAGGCTATGGAGAAGGAGGAATTGAAGAAGAAGAAAAAGAAGAAAAAGGGGAGGTATATGGATAGTGACCTTGGCGAGGATCATAGCAAAGATGAGTTAGGTAGTGATGATTTTGAGCATGCGGATAATGATAACGGTCGTGACTTGGTGAGTTTGAAGATGAAGAAAGGAGATCAAGTGAAAAATGGGGCTTTGAGTGGGTTGAGTAATGTCAAGCGAGAGACGAAGAAACGCGGGTTAGTTCAGTGGAATGGAGCAGATATGGCAAAGAAAGTAAAGCATTAAATATTTTTTGATGCTCCAGAGGATTTTGCTGGAATTCACTGATTCTCTTTTATTTTTCGAATAGGAAGAATTCACTGCTTGTTGAGTTATCTAGCAGATTTTGTTATCAGCATTCTATAATTGTGTTCTCTTCTGTTGGTCATTTTATCACTTGCTAATCCAAATATCCTATACTTGAGCTTAAACAAGTGTCTTCACTCTTCAGTCCAAATATCCTTTTAACTTAAAGGTTTATGAATGAAATGATAGTAGAGTCACAATAACACACTTGATTGTGCTTATTTCACTTGGACCATTCCAGATATTTTGCTCTTCTTTGTATGCTTCTTCCATGAAAGATCTTGTTACCGTATTTGTAGACATTTATGATTTGTCGGGCTTAGCTTCATTTGTTTATTGGTGCATCCTTCTGAGAGATAGTCCTTAGAAATTCGCAAGAGAGGTGACTACCTGGAATGAGATGGTACATTTCCTATATTTTAAAGCTATTTTGAATTTTGTGGTTTGAAGGGTACCCTTGGATCAATGGTTGAATTGTCTCTATGTGATATAAAGTCATGGGTTCAGGTTATGGATTCAGCCATGGATACTTATATCAGATTAAACTGCCTACATTACACACCCTCTGGACGTGGCTTAACGTGAGATGCTTTGTACTAGACCGGACTTTTTTATTTTATGGTTTCCCATATTAACTAGTCAAAAACATTGTAAAAGAGAAAGAATCTGCAGATGTCTGTTACTCATTGTACAAGATGGGCTTCCATGTTGTTATTCTTGTTGATAAGCATGTATTGATTGCTGCCCCTTACCAAGTAGTAGCTAGTAATCCTAGAGATTAAACAGATTAGTTTGTTATGCTAGTGGTTTTATTCCACTGAGCTGACACACCCCCTTTCAATGTTTGTGCAATTGTGGAATACGAATTATGAATAGAATACTGTTCAATTCCCAAATTTTCTCTGGAACTTCATTGTTTTGCCGAGGTTGCTAGAATGGTATCTGTTTATACCCTGACCCAATAGTAAAGGCCCAGGTCTAAACGAAGGGCCTAATCCAAAGGATTGAGCCTCACCCAGCACCGATCTTTGTCTTACGAAGTCGGTCATCACCACGACTAGCTCCAAAGAAGTCGGGACGAAGGTTAGCTGGCAGATAAGCACTCATTCAAATGAGTAACTGCCCCTAAAATCTCTCTACTCACTTCCAGGAATCAAATCTCAACTTCCCTAAGATAAAGGGACGGTTATCCACCTTAAAAGGTGAAACTACTTCAGCGGTGGTTATTGGTTCACCACTATAAATACACTGACACCCCTCAGGTATCTCTAAGTTCCAATACATTCTAAACCTGCTTAATCCTTTGCTGACTTAGGCATCGGAGTGTCTTTGCAGGTACCACCCCCCATTCTTTCCCGCACGCAAGTCGGACGGAGGCCCCCAAGGTGCAGACCCACTCGAAGGCCTCCTCTTTCAAGCGATTGGGTCAACCAACACCATCCAATCCATTAATCTCCGGTTACCCACCGTAACATTGGCGCCGTTGCCGGGGACCCGAGAGATCAACCAGTGATGGCGGACAGATCCCTCGAAGAGGGTCATGTGGAGTCAGATTCTGAACAAGAGAATCTGGACACAGGTAATAATGATGCAGACTTGACCCTCCACCAGGGAACCAATGATCAACACAGGGAAGGTACCTCCGGAGTAAAAAACTCAAAAGTGAATTCTTCAGAAGAGCGCGAATCAGAGAAAGAGGGACCCTCCCATGCAACTGAACTCATGAAATTAGTCCACAGTCGCCTGGAACAGTTAGAACAAGAACGGGAGCGACAAAAGGAGACTGAAAAGAACCTAAAAGAGGAGATGGAACGA
>NC_029778.3:70007948-70010478 GCF_000817695.3 Arachis duranensis
GCTTCCGACGCTACGCGATGCAAAGCTTTCCCAACCACTCTATCGAAAGCAGCGATGAAGTGGTTCGACAGCCTCCCCCCGAGGTCGGTTACCAGTTTTGAAGACCTCTCAAGGAACTTTTTGATGAGGTTCTCTATCCAGAAAGACAAAGTGAAACATGCACCGAGCCTCCTGGGAATAAAACAGGAGGTCGGAGAATCCTTACGAGCCTATATGGAAAGGTTCAACAAAGCATGTTTAGAGATTCAAAACCTGCCCACAGAGGAAGTCATAATGGGGTTAGTCAATGGACTTAGAGAAGGTCCCTTCTCACAGTCCATATCTAAAAGACACCCCGTCTCTCTAAGTGATGTACAAGAAAGAGCTGAAAAATACATCAATATGGAGGAAAATGCTAAGCTGAGAGACCCGAGTTAGCGACCTAGGCACCCTCCCTCAACAAAAGAGAGGGAGAGGAAAACCAAGAAAAAGGAAGAACTCGGTCTCGAGAGGCCAAGAAAATACCACTCTTATACTCCTCTAAAAGTTTCTATAGTGGATGTATACAGAGAGATTTGCTCCTCTAAAATTTTCTATAGTGGATGTGTACAGAGAGATTTGCAATAATGAAAGGCTGCCACCCCCCAGACCCATTAAGAATAAAAGAGGGGGGAGCCGCAGCGACTACTGTGAGTACCATAAAATATATGGTCACTCCACAAATGACTGTTACGACCTTAGGAATGTGATAGAAAAGCTGGCTAGAGAGGGTCGGCTTGACAGATATCTCATAGAAAGGTCGGATGGTCACGGAAAAAAGAAGCGAGATGATGTAGATAGAAGAGATCCACCACCACAGACTCCGGAGAGACATATACATATGATCTCAGGAGGGTTTGCAGGAGGGGGCCTCACTAAGTCCTCTCGCAAGAGACATCTCAAGCGAGTCTACCAGGTCGGAGGTGAATCCGCCGACCTCCCCACCATTTCATTCACCAAAGAAGATGGGTAAGGAATAATCCCTAGACATGATGATCCAGTGGTAATAACTATGATCCTAGCAAATGCCCATCTCCACAGAACCCTAGTAGACCAAGGAAGTTCGGCGGACATCCTTTTTAAGCCCGCTTTTGACAAACTAGGGTTGGATGAGAAAGAACTAAGAGCCTACCCCGACACCTTATACGGGTTGGGCGACACGCCAATAAAGCCACTAGGATTTTTACCCCTCCACACCACTTTTGGAAAGGGGGGAAAAATCAAAGACTCTGAGTATAGACTTCATAGTCATCGATGTGGGGTCAACATATAATGCTTTAATTGGCAGAGCTACTCTAAATCGACTCGGAGCAGTGGTATCCACTCCCCACCTTTGCATGAAATTCCCGACTTCAGCGGGGATAGCAACGGTAAGGGGAGATCAAAAGTTGGCAAGGAAATGCTATAATGAAAGCCTAAACCTGAGAGAAAAAGGTAAAGAAGTTAACACAATAGAACTCGGTGGCACCAGGGCTAGAGAAGAGCTGCGACCACAACCGGGAGGAAAAACCAAGGAGATACAAGTCGGTAAAGAGGAAGGAAAAAATACTCACATAGGAGCCAACCTAGGGGAAACCCTAAAACAAGGATTGATTAAGCTCCTAAGAGAAAACTCCGACCTCTTTGCTTGGAAGGCTTCCGATATGCTTGGGATAGACCCCGAGCTCATGTCCCACAAACTCTCGGTCTACCCGGGGTCCCGACCTGTACAACAAAGAAGACGCAAGCTCGGCCCAAAACGAGCCCTAGTAGTAGAAGAACAAGTACAGGCGCTCCTAGAAGCTGGCTTCATCAGAGAAGTCAAGTACCCAACATGGCTAGCCAATGTAGTACTAGTCAAAAAACAAAATAGCAAATGGAGAATGTGTGTCGACTATACCGACTTGAATAAGGCATGTCCCAAGGACCCTTATCCACTGCCAAGTATTGATACTCTAGTAGACTCCAGCTCGGGGTATCAATACTTGTCGTTCATGGACGCCTACTCGGGGTATAATCAAATCCCGATGTATGAGCCAGATCAGGAGAAGACATCATTCATCACACCCAGAGCTAATTTCTGCTACGTGGTCATGCCATTTGGATTGAAAAATGATGTTTGAGAGAGGTCAAGCAGCTGAATGGCCGACTTGCAGCCCTCTCCAGATTTTTGGCAAGATCAGCACTAAAATCCCTTCCACTGTTCTCCTTATTGAGAAATGGATGTCAGTTCGAATGGACCCCTGAATGCGAGGAGGCGTTCCAGGAGTTCAAAAGGTTCTTAAGCCAACCTCCTATTCTGACCCGACCCGTAGCTGGAAAAGACCTCGTCCTATACTTATCTGTAGCAGACAAGGCTGTCTCATCAGCCCTGATAAGAGAAGACGAGGTCGGCCAACATCCAGTATATTTCATCAGTAAAGTTCTACAAAGCCCTGAGCTAAGATACCACAAACTAGAGAAGTTTGCCTACTCCTTAGTAGTAGCCTCACGAAGGCTACGACCTTACTTTCAAGCTCACACAATAAGAGTC
>NC_029778.3:70011061-70034233 GCF_000817695.3 Arachis duranensis
AAAACCCCAAATATAACTCACAACCAATAACAAGACACTTTATTGTAATTCCTAGGGAGAACGACCTGAGGTTCAATACTTCGATTTATAAATTTAGGGGTTTGTTTTAGTGACAAACAACTTTTTGTATGAAAGGATTATTGCTTGGTTTAAAAACTATACTTCGACGAGATTTTATTTGAGAAATTCTAAACCGTCAAAAATCTAATCATCACGGACCTTGCAGAAAGATGCCACAGAATTTGTGAAAAACTGACAACCATGTCAGATGCATGCAAATTTCCACGTGGCTCCCCCAGAGGAGCTCATCAGTATCACTTCTCCATGGCCCTTTGCAAAATGGGGAATGGATTTGTTAGGTCCTTTTCCCCAAGCGCCAGCCAGGACAAGTCAAATACCTGATCGTGGGAATAGATTACTTCACAAAGTGGATAGAAGCAGAACCATTGGCCACCATCACCGCACAAAGAAGTCGGAAGTTCCTCTACAAAAATATCATCACAAGGTATGGGATACCTTATTCCATTACCACAAATAATGGGACCCAGTTCACCGACTCTACCTTTAGAAGCCTAGTAGCCAGTATGAAAATCAAGCACCAGTTCACCTCGGTGGAGCACCCGCAAGCCAATGGGCAAGCCGAGGCAGCCAACAAAGTCATACTGGCAGGGCTAAAGAAAAGGTTACAAGATGCAAAAGGAGCCTGGGCTGAAGAGCTCCCACAAGTGCTATGGGCTTACAGGACGACCCCCCAATCCGCCACTGGAGAAACACCCTTCCGACTAGTTTATGGCGTAGAAGCCATGATACCAATAGAAGTCAATGAACAAAGCCCAAGAGTGATTCTCCATGACGAGATCGGAAATATACAGGGGCACAAAGAGGAGCTCGACTTGCTCCCAGAAGTCCGAGAAAAAGCCCAGATAAGAGAAGTAGCGTTGAAGCAAAGGATGACTACAAGATACAACTAAAAAGTCATTCAAAGAGCATTCACCCCAAGTGACTTGGTCTTGATCAGAAACGACATTGGAGTCAACAAATCAGAGGAAGCAAAGCTCGCTGCAAATTGGAAGGGACCATACAAAATCAATGAAGTCTTAGGAAAAGGCTATTATAAGGTGACCGACCTGGACGGCACCAGTTACCGAGGTCGTGGCATGCTTGTAATATGAAAAGGTACTACAGTTAAAAGCGAACCCTACTCCCTGATGTACTCTTTTCCCAACTTCATGATATTTTCCCAAAATCAAAGGGTTTTTTCTGGAGAAGGATTTTTAACGAGGCATCATAGTAGGGGCTAAGGGAAATAGATTGTCAAAAACCCTTAGTAGCAATAAAGTACCTCCCCAATTAATAAAGATCTTTTTCATCTTACAAATATCTCTTATAAATTCTTTTTTTGTTTTCTTTCTCTTTTGACGAAACGCACCGACTTAAGCTCGACAAAACGTAAAAATCCCATGAACCGACCTAGATGGTCGTCAGGATAAAACGACGAGGTACAAGTCGGTGTAAAGAGGTTACAGAAGTTGATCATGATAAACTCAGAAACATTCCGACTCATAAGTCGAAATGGAAAACCGAGTAAAGCAAAAATGAATCACAAAAGTAGCCTAAATCATGAAAACTCAATAAAACAAAATTGAGTACTAGGAATAACAAAAGAGATAGAGAAAAAAAAAGATTGAAAGGCTGTCCTGAAAGATCAAAAAGTCTCAGAAAGACAAAACAAGCCCAATAAAAGGTTTTTTTTTCCAGAAAAGATCAAGGGAAATTCGAAAAAATTACAATCAGAGAAGCATGCATGCATAAGGTAACTTAAACCCTTATCCAAAAAAGGGTATTTATTTTTTAACTTAAACCCTTATTAAAAATGGTATTATAAAGTGTTTTGTTTACGGCCTTAAAAGGCCAAAAAATTGTTCAAAACATCACCACCAACACAAATAAAGAAGTCTAAAAAAGAGGGGACCCACAGGCCGGGCCCCCAAATAGCCAACAAATTACTTTTTCGGAAGAGGAATAGACGGATCACCACCACCAGGACCGGGAAGAGAGGCATACATAGGAGATGAAGAGGAAGTCGGAGGAACGGTAGAAGAGCTCGGAGCGTCCTTAGGGCGAGGAGGGAACTCAATGATCCTCTGCCCGCGAGTCAGAAACAATTCTGACTCGGAAACAATCACGGGGGCAGGAGGATCCACAATGGCACCATTAATGACGACTTTGTCAGGATCTAAAGGAGAAAGGTCCAAGTCAGGAGCAATGACTCCGACCTGCTCCTTAAAGATCCTCCAAGCCTCCTCGGCGCCATCAGCAATAGAGTCCTCCAACTCGGTATAGGCCTTCCGAGAATTCAGCAGATCATTCTTCACAGACACAAGATCATCAAATAAACTTTGGTAGCTGGCCTGCGCTGTTTTCCTCAAGTCCACCTCCATGTTGCATTGGGCTTGCAACTTCCTCTCCTTTTTCCGGAGGTTATCTCTCTCCTCCTTCAACTTGGCGACTTCCTCCTTCAACTCCCTCTTATGCTCTTGAAACATAAGAAGCCTCCCTTCCAGCTCTTCAACCCTCGAGGTCATTCCCAAAGAACTGAGTGGAGCCTTCTCAAAAATATCCAAGAGTTTGCTACAAACCCCCGCCGCCTTGAGACTCTCCTCAACCAAAGTGGTAAGGTGGTGCTGAACAGAAACATCATCCATGCTTATGTGAGCATGGGGGTAGATGTTCTTTCGGACGAATGCAAGAGCATCCGCCTTAACCTCACCAGAAGAGCCAGACTCTAAGGTCTTGTGCTTCTTCTTTTCTGGCTCAGGAGAAGGTCGAGCGGAGGGGGGCGGCTGAGAGGAAACCGAAGAAGAAATCACAATGGGCTGGGAAGGAGTCCCAACGTTCCGAGGAGGAGGGGGAGGAGAGATAACCGCCTTGACGCCACCAGTCCTGGCGCGAGACCTTGCTTTGGCCTCCTGGACTCTCTGGTAAGACTCCTGAGCATTTGTCTTCGCCATCTCTGAAAAACAATAGCTAATAGATTAGACAAGTCGGAAAGATCAGTCAGACAAGTCGGAAATCTAACAAACAAGTAAAAGCTACCTAGCTGTGCCTGGACAAAGGTCGGAGACCCCTGGAGAAACTTTTTAGCGTCCAAATATGGGACCCTCCCCCACACTTCTCGGAGGAACCCCACAATGGCCGCTTCTACTTCATCCAGGTCATCAAGACCATATTTCTCACAAGGGGAGGCCTCCAGCCAGTATAGAGGAAAGCGAGGAGAAGAATTATCATCCAAAAAAAAGGGATGGTGACCCTCTACACCTTGAACTTTGAAAAAATAATTTTTGAAGTCATGGAATGATTCGTCAAAAATGGTGAAAACTCTCCGACCCTGTATGGCTCGGAAAGACACCCACTGTTGCTTATTGTTTAGCCCACTGAAGGGTTTGGTCATATGAAAGAGATAGAAAAAAATCCTCAGAGAGGTCGGGAACTCCAAAGCCTGGCTAATAAATTGATAAATTTTCAAAAAACCCCAAGAGTTGGGGTGAAGCTTGGTAGGGGCAACTCGGCAGTGATGCAAAACAGACATCTTAAAGTCTGAAAAAGGAAGAAAAACACCCAAACGGGTGATCATACACTCATACATAAAGAAAAAATGAGGGGCCGCCTCATTGGCCCTCCCAAAGCAAACCCGGTCTTCTGGACCCGGGACTACCAACTCATACTTCGGCTCGTCCTCCTCAGAAGTACAAATTCTGTGACGAGTACGAAGGTGGGTGATAAACTCAGTATCGACCAAGGGTTTCTCCTCTAGGACCGTGACATCAACCCACTGGGAGAGAACATCTACGAAAGCCATTTCTTTTCTTAAAAAAGGTGACAAAAACCTACAAGGAGAAAAGAAAAGAAAAATAAAAAAAATACGGTCTCTAAAGGGAGGGAATACGGAACCAAACAAAAATCTACAAACCAACCTACTTATCTACAAAATAAAAGCATGCAAATATAAGGCATGTTACAGAAGAAGAAAAAGCTAACCTTTATCTGAAAATGAAGGTTGGAAGAAGCGAAAGTCTTCGGAACACAAGAGTACATCACGAACCAATGAAGAGGAGATTTGAAAAATCGCAAAAACGAAACAATGGTAAAAGCGGGGCAGTCATTAATGAGAATGCACCGTTACCAAGACCATCAATCCCTACGCACATCCCTAACGGACGCGACGCTTGAATAGATGTAACTGTCAGAACCAAAAGGTCACGAAAAGTCACGTCGGTTTCAGAACATCACGTCGGTCTGCCAAAAAGTCGGCTACGAACCCGAGTAGCCTACAAGTCGGCTACGACCCTGAGTAGAATACTCGAACCCAAATCTTAAAAAGAAATTGGGCTCGAGTAGGGGCACTGTTCATACCCTGGCCCAATAGTAAAGGCCCAGGTCCAAACGAAGGGCCTAATCCAAAGGATTGAACCTCACCCAGCACCGATTTTCGTCTTACGAAGTCGGTCATCACCACGACTTGCTCCAAAGAAGTCGGGACGAAGGTTAGCTGGCAGATAAGCACTCATTCAAATGAGTAACTGCCCCTAAAATCTCTCTACCCACTTCCAGGAACCAAATCTCAACTTCCCTAAGATAAAGGGACGGTTATCCACCTTAAAAGGTGGAACTACTTCAGCGGTGGTTATTGGTTCACCACTATAAATACACTGACACCCCTCAGGTATCTCTAAGTTCCAATATATTTTAAACCTGCTTAATCCTTTGCTGACTTAGACATCGGAGTGTCTTTGCAGGTACCACCACCCATTCTTTCCCGCACGCAAGTCGGACGGAGGCCCCCAAGGTGCAGACCCACTCGAAGGCCTCCTCTTTCAAGCGATTGGGTCAACCAACACCATTCAATCCATTAATCTCCGGTTACCCACCGTAACAGTATCCAATCTTGATTCTACCAAGAAATTCCCAGCTAAAAATAATTAAGGCTATAATCTATCTTTATGGATTTTTGCCTTTTTGGGACATGGATCGCTAAGGAAGTTGGTTGACATTACAGCAAGTCTCATGGTCCTTCATGTTACCAATTACAAGATTCATGGGAACTTGAAGAGTATGACGAGTTATTATTGTGGTTGACACTTGTTCTGAGATGTTTTATAATTTGAGCGAATACTCTGTTCTTGTTTCTGTCGTTTTTTTTTTTATCATTCGCGAATCAAAATTTCCTGTACGTGACTATGTAAGATCTATATGCTTTTCAGAAGGTAAGCTTAGAATTTGAGAGAACAAAGTGGCTGCTTCATTTTCAACCATTTATATGATCAGGTAAACAAATTTGTGTGACCAAGTCTTTAAGTTACAAAAAGGTTATTTTTTAAAAAAATTTCAACTCAACACAACAAAAATTTAGAATTAATATAAACATTCTGCGAAAACAATATACAAAATTTTTTTAAAATCAACACAGAAATTCAAAAAAACTAACACAAATTATAATGAAATAACACATGAAGAGAAAGTGAAGCAGGGGAGGAGAAAATATGCTGAGATTTGACTTGTGGTTTTAAATTAACTTGATTTTCAATTATTATTTGGACATCTAAAATAGAAATTTATAAGACAGTAGGGACGGATCTAATTATATTGTAGCGAGAGCAAGCGCCCCACTATAATTTGAAAATTTTTTGAATAGTACATTATAATAATATTTATTTGTTCCCATTAAATTATTAAATTTGATTTCACAATAATTTTTTATTCAATATTTGACATTTGATAATCAATTTAAAAATTTTCATATTAGATATGCATTATAATTATAAATTCTCAAATTTAAATGATATTGGTGTTTTTTCTTACAAATCGACTTGAAAGAATATTATCTATCCATTGGTGTTTTTTTCTTTTCAAATTAGTTTTAATTTTTTTCATAACGATTACACTAATTGAATGAATTTTTTTAACTATAAATATCATTAAGATTAGAGCTAATTGTATGAAAAGTGAGTTTTTAAATAATTATTTAACAATATATATACAAAAAAGAGATATTTTGATTATATTATCAATGAAAAATTATTCAATCTTTTCAAAATATAAAAAAATAAAATTCTAAATTATATGTTATTATTTAAACTATTATTTTAATTTTTTAATTTATAATTAAATATTTTAAAAACTAATCATATTTTATAATAACAAAATATAATTATACCAATAATTATGTTAAATATACATATATAAAAATTATCATATATATTTTATCTTTACTATCAAAATTTTTTAGGTTAGTCATTGTATAAAGACACATAACAAGTTCTAGGGATTGAGATAAGAGTTTAAATACAGGTACTGGCAGAAACAGGATAGTCCAAACTCCTTAGTAGTTATTTTGGGGAGTGACCTAAATAATGCAAGCTTATAGAGTTTATTGGCCAACGTAATTTGCATTATTCGGTTACTAGAATATTTAACCCCTTCAATGGTTCCTCGCACCGTGTATTTCTTTGCCGACACATGACAAATTTCAAACAAGACATTTATTTAACGATTAAGTGGCAATTAGAAGAAATAATTTTATCAAGTAAAGTTGATAAGAATGAAAGATTTTGTCGTGTAATAGTGTTGACGTGATTATGCGTCTTATAACTTAATTACGATTACAAAAATGATGCTAAGACGTGTGTAAGTAGGTATGCTAAAGTAGAATCTACGCATTGGGGGATTGTTAATTGCCGTATGGCATGGGGTATATTCCTACTAGGCTTTCATATTTTTCCACCGATTAGATGGTTGATGGTTCAACTTTGAAGTAGATATTAGATAACCACAGTTACTATTGGCTATTATATTTAAAAATAAAAAAATATAGGTAGATAATAAAAATATTAAATAATGTAAATAATAAATATATAAGATAATTATTTTAATATTAAAATTTAAATAAATAATTTGAGATGCAGTATATTTTTATTTTATTGAATTAATTTTAAAATTTATTATTTACATTATTCACAAAATTATTGTTTATCTAACAAAATTTTAAAAAATATGTCATGTACGTAATTTCAAATTCCACCGAATTCTTCTCCGCTTTGATAAATATACAAAATACTTTTATGTTAGCATACTCTGCTCATTTTTAGACTTCATTGTTTGACTTTCACTCTAACACCTACTTATATAGTTTTTTTTTGGCTTGGATTTCTCAAAAATATTTGAATCTGTTTTCCTTTTCTCCATGTAGTATATTTTTAGGATGTGTTTAGTTTAAATATTAGTTGTTTATAGAATTTTGATCAGGTAAAAAAAAAAAGAGTTAAAATTTATTAAAAAAGGTAGTCTTCTTTATTTCTGTTTAATATATAAGTAGTCCGATCCTATTTATTTAAATAAGTAATTATCTTTTATAAATATTTTTTTATTATATCTATCTCATTTAAAAAGTAAATCTTAGCATTAGTTTTCATTCTTAAAAATATACAATGTCTAAGAATGTGTAACATTTCTATATTTGGTTTACAAAATCTAATACTTTAAAATCTTGTATAATATTTATGGAAATGAATAATTTTTTGTTTGATTAGATTTAAATTTTTGGTTGATGGTTTCAGTGGCTAAGAGAAGGGGGTTGAATCTTAGCCCCCTTTTTACGATGCTAACACTTGCTGACCTTCAGAGAAGACTTTTCTGTTTTTGTTCGTTATTGGACACGAGCAACTTTGTTTTGTCTCGTCCCTTGCCACGAGACTTTTCTTTTTGTCTCGTCACTTGGCACGAGATAATTCTGGTTTTTGCTCCTGTGTAGTAGAAAACAGAAATGGAGTAGAAAGGAGAAGAAGATTGCACCCAGATATATCCTGGTTCGACTGCTAAGCGCAGTGCAGTCTACATCCAGTATCCATCACAAACATGATGGAATTTCACTATAATCAATCTGATTACAACTTGTAAAGTGCTAACCCAACTTACAAGGGGATTCCCACAGAATCATGAAACACAACACAGATGTACAAATGAACTCTAAGACATCTATGGCTTTTTCTTTTAATTTTGCACTCTCTGCCTTTTTTCGCTCTATGACTTTTTCATACAAACTCACTGTTTGCCTTTTTCCATGAGACTCAAGACATGACAAAATTAAACAGAAAAATACTAAACAGAATACATTGAAGGAAAAGAGAAATCTATTAGCTCAGGTAGCTCTGAGAACTCTGTGCCTTGCACTCTCAAATTTTCTCCTTGCTTCAAACAGTGGTTGTCCACCCTTATTATAGAAGAAGGGAGCCTCCACTTATTGAAGCCAAAACCAAACCAACTTCTTCCTCCTTCAACAACACAGAACCGGTTCGGCCACATAGAGAGAGAAGAGATAACCATGCAAAACCTAACATGCAATTACCTCTAGTCCTTCCTTGATCATCACTCTTCATCAATCTGGGCACTTCATCCTTTGCTTCCTCTCCAAGATGGATTTCTGGCCCTTGATGCTTCATGATGATGATGACTTCATCTGCTTCAATCTCTGCCTTCAACCATCACTTCACCACTCTAGCTACTCCCTGTGGTGGTTGAGCAGAATCAAAGACAAGCCATGCTTCAAGAATCTCTCCTCTTGGCCGAATCTACAACTTCCTTTTTGAGCATGAAGAAGCCAATATCTCATCACAAAATCTTACCATAAGTGATGCAAATCTTAGCCACAGCATACTTTTCTTTTTCTTTTTCGTGCCATCATCATGATGGTCTTGTAGCTTGTTCTCCCTTCCTTTCGGTAGCTTACATTTGCTTCCATGGCTACCAATATTTTTTGTGTAATAACCGAAGTGAGAATGAGATGAGAGAGAGGAAAGAGAAGTTAATAATTAATGAAACAAAGATAGAGAATAAAGTAAATCAATTTCCCTTTCTCTTTGCTGGCAAGCGTGTAGCTTTAGTGCTTGTAGTCAAATCAATGACACTCATATTTTCTCTCATGTTTCCAATGCTATCAAATTAAATTTGGAATCCATTCAAAGAAGAGAGATGGGATCCGTTGGAAAGCATGAAACAAATGTTAACATTTGCTTTCCTGATGGACTTTGGATTCGGATCATGCATGGAAACATTCATCAAAATTGAAATTGGGCTTTGTTGCAATAAAGCTTAATCTGACCCAATAAAATTTTGATTCAATCAAATTAATTGGGCTTATGATAATGTTTGAGTTTTGGCCCAATTAATTTATTTTCCATTCAGCCATAAGAAACTAACTCATATTAATGCTGAATATTTTAATCATTGGGCTAGCAACATTTCCTTTTAATTCGGCCCAATATATAAAACCTGCAACAAAATTATTAATTTAGCAAATATGAATTAAGATCAAATTAATAATTTTGTAATTAAATATTTTAATAATGTTTGTTCATCATCAAAATTAAATAAGAGTTTTCCAAACTCATCATTGGTTATATTATATAATATATCAAAATTACCCTTACTTATTCAAATTAAAAAAATTAATGACTAAACTTAATAAATACATAAAAAATTTACATATAAATATATTTTAAGATAAATTCAATATAATCATTTTTAGATAAAAAATTTATTTTTTTTCAAAAATATCTCTAATATCAAATTTTTTTTATTTTTCTTAAAAAATTAAATATAAATCCAATTAAATATTATTATTTTTTACATTGAACTTTTTTTTGAATTTACAAAAATATCTCTAATAATAAATTTACAAAAATACCCTGTTAACAAATATGTTTAATTAAAATTAATATTATTACGATTAAATTTACTAAAATATCCTTAATAAAAAATATCACAATTAAATTAACACAAAATACTTATTTAAATTTTCAAAAATTCCATAATCCTTAATTCGTCTCATAATTCATATTTGAACTTATACAAAACAAATCTCAACATTTTTAAACATGTGTTAAGAACTTAAAATTGATAATCTAATATAATCCATAAAAATTCAAAAATAGCAAAATTTAAATCAATTTATTCAAAAATGATAAAAATTCTCCCAGTTGAAGTTAGAACATTATGTCGATCAGATTATTGTCCCTTACAATGATAAGAAATCCTTCATTCTATCTTCAACACCCAAATCAGGAACATCTCTCAACAGTGCCATTAGCTTCATTCTGTGCACAACTTCTTCTTTCTCATATTTCTAATTGATTTTGCTACTATGTCAAGCGTTACCTTTGCTCTCTTTTTTTCTTTTATTTCTTTTTCTAGTAAATAAAAAACTAAGAGCAGCAGAAACACTAGAAGCAGTAAAAACACCAGGAACAGCAGAAACACTAAGAGTTGAAGACTCCTAAAATATAATAAACAATTCAATAAAAGACTATTTATTTTTGTACATAACAGTAGAGTCAACAATAAGTGAATTATGTACATGAATTAGAGTCAATTGCTTACGTATTTAAAAATCACCTTCATATTTGTAAAATCCACGAAATTAACAAATAAATAATTTATAAATTAATAATTAATTAAAAAATAGAAAATTTACAGTTTAAGGAGGTAGAAATAATTAAAATACAGATTTTGACAATAATTTTAAAAATTTTGACCCAAAATTAGACTAACGAACTAAACCAATTGAAACCGGACCTATATTGGGCCTAAGGCCCAACCCATTTAATCACCCACAATGAGCTTTCAGCTCATTAAACATTGAAGAGAGTGAGAAGCACGGTGGGTTGAAGGGAAGCAAAACCCTTAGAAGAGCACTATTCACTCCCAACTCATTTCGTTTATAATTTTCAATTCAAAACTCTAATTGACGAGCCGTTTGTGATCACGCGCTTATCTCAGAGTCCTCTTTAATTTTATTTAACCTAAATGGTCTCTCTATAATTCGCTCCCAGTTCTCTGTTTCCCTTTTCTCAACAAATTGGTTTGAGCTTTTAGTGATTTTGATGATTTTGGTGGTTTCGGTGCAATTTAGATATTATTGGATTATACTCTAATCATCAATTGATAAGGTAAAAAAATTTTAAACACTTGTGGTTTGTCCAATTTAGTGTACACTAGTGCCAATTTAGTGAATTGTATGAATTAGATTGAATTTATGTTAAATTGGAATTTGAATTGGTGAATTGGAGCTCTTGGAACAAACCCTTGGTGGCCGAAATTATTGGAGTTAATTGGGAATCTTGGAACTTAAATTTTGGTGTTTTTGAACTTAGGAAGAAATTGACCAAGGTATGGTTTTGGTTTCTCATAGTTAAGATATAATATTGCATGAAAATTTAGCTTAGTTGATCATAGGATAGATTGAATTATGTGAACTTGTTAAGGTTTAGTAATTTTGGTGAAAAAGTTAATTTATTATGAGCATGATATGATGATTGATGTGGATGATGATTATGAGGATTGATGATGATTTTGAGTGGTGATAATGATATATGTATGTTGATGAATAATGAATTGTGTGGTATTGATTAAGAATCATTTGGGTTGGAATTGCTAAAATTGGATAATTGGTATGTTGTGAAACAGTTAAAAAAGATATGAATTTGGACATGTTTGGTGCTGTTTTGATTAGGAAATAAGGGTTTTGGAATTGAGAATTTGAAAAACTTGTGGTTTGGTGATATTTTGTAAAGCTTTCTTTTTAACCAACTTCGGCAGTCCATAACTTTAACCTCGGATTTAGGTTTTGAATGAAATTTGTTTCAGATTAAAGATCATTTCAAAAGCTTTGAAATGGTATAAATTGCATGGGAATTGGAGTTTTGTAGAGGAGGTTATGAATGTCAGAAGTTAGGCGCAAAAAACTGAATTTATGGACTTAACAGCTTTTTACCTATTCTGTGTAGCTCGTGTACGCGGAGTGGTGACGAGTACGCGGGATGCCCATTTTCAAAGTCGCGTATGCGACTATATGGCATGCGACGCGGGGAGAGCTTGCTGTTTGAGAGGCTCGCATACGCGGACCAGTGACGCGTACGCGAGACAGTCCAAAGTTGCACTTCCACATACGCAGACAGAGTGACACGTACGCAGAACTCCTGTTTTCTAAAAGGTGAATTTTTGAAGTTTTGAACCATTTCTATAACTTTTCAAACCTCTATAATTGCTTTATTTAAGCTTTAGGATGAGTAAGGGTATAATCGATAGGATAAAAGAGGTTATTTCTGTTTAATATTTACAGCCGGTGACTTATGATTACAAAATACTATGAGTAGGTTAACTAGGATGGTTTAGTGAGAGTTGCATTAATTAAAGAATAGATATCATAGTAGGTTATATATATATCATAGTGCATTAATTAAAGAATAGATATCATAGTGCATTCATAGGGCATCGACCCCAGGAGATGGTAGAAGGTGAGGATCCCCTTCTTTGTTCCTCCTGGTATTGTAAAATTGCTCCCAACAAGATGGTGGGAGGTTAGGATCCCCTCCTTTATTCCTCTTGGGCATATGAGAACGTACCTCCTGGGTAGACGCAAGGGTTGTGGTTTCGCCCCACTTGCTCTAGGTTGGTTAGTATAGAGGCTCCTCGAGTAGTTGCATGAGTGTGGTTTGTCCCACTTGCTCTGGGTTATGATGAATTATGTATAAAAAGTTAAAATATATGATTTATATGTGTTGTTATAGCTAAAATGAATGATTATGAATGAATATGAATGATAGTGAGGCTTTTGCACTTATTTTATTTAGGATACGAGATTCTCTGGGTAAAGAGCAGTGGCTTGCCACCACGTGTTCCAAGTTGAGACTCGATACTCTGTTGACCCTATGTTGTAAGGGTGACTGGGCACGTATAAATTTCTGGGAAGGATACCCCCAATGAGCAGATTTTTAATATATGAAAAAAATTTATGCATAGACTCTTGGGGATAGATGCACGATGGGGGACAATCCAGGATTTAGCAGCTGGACTTGTTGGGTTGACTTGATAACCGACAGATGAGACTCATCAGTCATAGAACAGACATGCATCATATGTATATGTTTGAATTGCTTGCTTTTGCTCTAATTGGAAATGCCTATGTGACTTTAATATGCTTAACTGTTATTCGTGCTATCTGCATTATTTGTATTCTAATTGTGTTTGTCATTGTCTTCTTGTTTGTTTGTGCAGTTCCACCAGAGTTAGAGGTTTTGGAGGAAAGTAGATGATGGAGGGTTAGAATAAAGTTTTGGTTAAGTTTAAAACCTTAGAGGACCACCCCATTTATGATTTTTTTTTTCGTTTTAAATCTTTACGTTTTATAATCTGAGAGTTGGAGTTCTAGAAATACCTTTGGCTTTCTTGGGACCTTATATATTATATATGTGGGCACCTTTACCATGTTGAGAACTTCTGGTTCTCATTCCATACATGTTGTTGCTTTTCAGATGCAGGACATGACGCACCTCGCTGAGCGTGCTAGATTTGCTTCTTGGAAGCAAAGATTTATCTTTTTGGGGCTTTTTATACTATGTATATAGATATATATGAGCTTTTTCTTCGATTTTGTGTAAGAACATGTTTTATCCCTCCCAGAAGTTGATTTTGGAGAATTAGGTTTGGTATTTTGTCTTTTGGTTTAAGTTGGATTGTATCTATATATTCTAGCCGGCCTTGCCTTCGCAGGTCAAGTCTAGAACTTGATTATATTATCCGTTGGAACTCTATATTTATATATATGTCTTTTACCTTCTTGTATAAGCTTTTTATCTTATTATTTTTTGAGCGATACAAATCTTTAATTTGTTTTGATCGTATCTTTTTCTTTTAAAGTTCTTAGATATATCATCTTTATTATATATATATGTATTTAATTTTTAGAAATTATAGCATCTCACCACATTTGATTTACGACTTAGACGTAAAGTTTTGAGTGATAAAATACTACAATATTCAATATCTCTTCCAAATTTACTTAAATATTTTCATTCACTTTTAAATTTGCTTCGCGTTTAACTTTCATAATAGCAACTGCTTGAGTTGCGGTTGAAAAATAACCTATCTAACTAATGTCTTATGTAATAATGATTATCCTTCTATTTAGTATTTACACTCTCTCCTTATAAATAATTTATTATTCTAAAAATTTGATAGATAAACAAAATTTACATGTTTAAAGCAACAAATTGTTTATTTAATTCAAAGGATTTATCGGATAAGTAATTAACATAATATTCTATATTCCATTCTATATATATAATATACAGAGTAACATTTTTCTAAGCCGAATTGTACTGACATTCTAAAGTTTCATGGAAATCATTACAGGGCAAACTCTAGTTACTATGTTGTCAGACCCAAAATGAAGCCAATAATTAATTTACCAATACCAAAAAGCCGACCACATGACACAATAGTAGTGACTAGTTACCTTGTAATTAACCATAACATGATGCAGTAAGTTAGTAATATAGATATATACAAAACAATATTTCGTTTAGTCTAATAATAAATAGAATCAGAATGTCTAATTAACAAATTATACAATTATAACATACGTATATAATTATAAATGAAAAAAGAAACAAGTATTATGTTAAAAAAATTATATCTTATTAAGATTCCAAACCCAGACAAAGGAGGAAGATTATATTAGGTTTTCGACAATTAACATAAATAGTTGAATTCCCATGACATGAATCAAAAATATTATTGCGCTAAAATTAGTGTAAAGACTTAAGGTGGTGTGATAGAGAAATTTTTTATTGGTATAAGATTACACCAGGAATCATCCTTAAATCCATACATTTTTACATTAGTCTTGGAAGTACTCACAAAGCACATCCAAGAGCTTGTGCCAAGGTGCATGCTTTTTGCCGATAATATCGTCTTTATGGGAGAGTCAAGAAAAGACCTAAATAAGAAGTTGGACTTATAGAGAAAAACTCTAAAAGTGTATGGTCTGCGCATAAGTCATAGCAAGACAGGATATATGGAATGTAAGTTCGGTTTGAGAAGGGAAAACCCTAATATAGAGGTGAAGATTGGAGAAAACATCATACGAAAAGTTAAAAATTTTAAGTATCTTGGGTGCATCATACAAGATAATGGAGAGATTGAACAGGATATAAATCATAATATCCAAGCAGGTTGGTCAAAATGGCGAAGTGCATTTGGTTTTATATGCGACAAAAAAGTGCCTTTCAAACTTAAAGGTATATTCTATCGCATTGCTATAAAACCGGCTATGCTTTATGGTACAGAGTGCGGGCGGCCAAAGGGGAGCACGAACATAAGTTGAGTATGGCAGAGATGAAGATGTTGAGATGGATGAGTGGTTATACGCGATTGGATAAAATAAGGAATGAGGATATAAGAGAGAGAGTTGCAATAACACCCATTATGAAAAAGATGGTAGAATCGCGTCTCAAGTGGTTTGGACATGTGTGAAAAAGACTGACAGAACACACAGTCAGGAGGGTGGATGAGATGGATGATGGACAAGGGGTGAGAGACAGAGGAAGACCTAAGAAGACAATCCATGAGGTGGTCAAACGAGATCTACATGTAAACAGTTTCTCTGTAGACATGATACATGACAGAACTCAATGGCGTCGTTTGATTCATGTAGCCGACCCTACCTAGTGGGACAAGACTTTGTTGTTGTTGTTGTTAAGATCACATCCAAAACTCTTTTGATGAAGTATTTTTTTTCAAATATTTTCCATAACCAGATATAAATGTGCCATTATCACACTTCTAAGAAGTAGTTACAAGCTCTATCAAATATTCAATTAGTTTTGCATTTTTGTGTGGTGTCCATCAACGCTTAGATTGCTTTGAATTAGGTCGAGAATTTCCTTCTATTTTCTACCGTTCAATAAAAAAAATAACACAAATAAGACAATTTGAAGTATGAAAAAGAGGCCATTAGAAAAATCAGAACAAAAATAAACAAACTCTTCATCATTCACACAGAAGTTACAATGTTGTTCAAATATTTTAATTCGAAGGTTTGAGGGAAAACATTGCATAGAGTTAGGTGAGGGCTCCACAACTTCACACGTGTGTAAAATACATACCTTTGTAAGTAACAAGAAAACAAAGTAATTCTTACAATAATAATGTTGTTTATATGTATCAAATATTTTAGACAAAGTAGAAACAACATGCATTCATACAACAAATTAAAGAATAAAAAATCAAAAGAGGCTACAATCCGCTCAACTATGCAGATAAATGACCTATTTAAGTGTGAAGAAACAAGAACCAAATACACAATCAATGCCACAGGATTATTTGGCCAAGAGGTATTTTTTGGCACCAATGTGAAAACTATAAATCATTGAAAAACCAAAATGATTGCTCATGCATAATACACACAAGCTTTTAACTCAAATATAAACAAATCAGTCAAAAGCACAACAGTAAAAATTTTTCAATCTTCGATTTATTCAGCAAGCAAAACAATCAACAAAAAATAACCAATCTTAAAGCTCATTCATAGAAACAAAAAATCAGCAATATAGATACCAGTCTAGTTATAACAGAACAAGAAAATTGATAAGGAAGTCACTAATCCAATAATGTATATATATACATACCAATCTCTCAGCTATACTTTTGAATTAAATGCCTGAATGTACAAAAAAGAAAAAAGAACCCTGCAAACTAACAGCAATATAGATAGACTAATATTATACAGAATTTATGCTCAAACACTTCATTTGCATCTAATATAACCACATATTTTATTCAGTATCACAAATCAATCAACAATAAAATTAACAGCGATGAATCAACTATTTGACAAAATGTTTTAAACCTAACACAAATTCTGATGTCAATAAATCATAGCACAAACAGAGTTCAACAAAAAATAAATAAATAACAAATAAAAATAAAATTTAAATATAAACATTGTCAAACCACATATTCTAGCAAAAATCCAATTACAGTACTAACAGTTTAAAATTTTTAGTTGAAGAAGAAGATTCTGTACTTGAAAAAGATGAATAAAGTTGCAGAAAATAAATTAAACTCTCTTTGGTGGTTATTGCTGAGACACGAGGAGAGAGAGGGGAGAGAGGCGCAACGACGACACGAGCAGACACAAAGGCGAGGGACGTATGAGCAGCCAATCACAAACGAAGGAGAGAGTCCAGACGCGAGCACACGATGAGAAGGATCCGACCAAAGGCACGGTGACAGCGGTGAGCATGCCGTGGTGGTGAGAACCGAGATGATGGAACACGAACATGAACAAAAAAGAGATCGAAATGAATCTTTCCTCTAGAATGACGTGTGCGGTAGTCATGCAAACTCGAATCGACGGCGAAGCAGCGCCAATGCCGGTGAAACCTCCATGAATTTGGAGAAGAGGTAGAGAAAGTGTCTCTACTAGGGTTTAGTTTGAACTAGTTTTATCTCCCGTGCCAAGCACGGGCATTAAAATTATAATTGTAAATAAATATTATTCAATAAGAAAACGAATTAAATTATTTAAAAATAAACAATGCTTGCGGCCAGCAACGTTTATGATTGGCAGCATCAAATAATCATCAATGATGATTTAATGGTGGTAGATTGGTGTGAGATTTCATCAAATGACTCACTGCTCTCTACGGATTACATGCTGGCCAAAATTAAATAAAATTGCTAGTCCCCTAGAATTTTCCTTTAAAAATAATTGTTTGTATAGAGATGTATTATATAAATAATAATATTTAATATGTAATTAAGTAAGAGAAAAATGTTCTTTATTTATTCTTTAAGAGTTAGAAGAACTGCGTACCGAAAAGATTATAGAAGGAGCACATGAGAGATAAACCGATCAAGGGAGAATGTTAGGTAGCATCCCAGTAAATAACTTTATTGGCGTCTGACATTCTATTTAAGGCAGTCTCTTTTTTCCTAACACAGCAAAAAGTAAAGGCAAATAACTTGGCAAACCCAGTTGAAAGAAACACCCGCTCCCCCAATGGCATAATAAAGCAGTGTCAATAAGCATATCCAGCAGGTGTAATTCCATGTTTAACGACACACAATGAGCAGGTTGCAATAATAGGAGTGGACAGAAAGAGTTGGTGAAGGAAAAAGACAGAAGGCATAATATGTTAAACACACCAATAAGATTTGGAGAAGAGGATTTAGTTTGAATTTGAAATGAGGATGAGAGAAAAGTGAAAAAGGATATTAGGATTAGTTGGGTAAGGATAATTTAATCTTTTTACTTTGTTACTCAAATTTTATTCTCATGTGGATCAAATATATTCAAGAAAATGTGAAAATTAAAATGATGGTATTTTAATTAAGGCTGGCAATATATACCGTACCTAACCTGGATCAATCCGTTCAAGTAGGGTTGTCTACCCAACCCGGTGCAAGTAGGGTAGGGTACGGTGTGAGTTTGCCTGCGAGTAGGGTAGGGTACGAGTTCAGGGTATACTTTATCCTACCCTATTCGCATCCCTAATATATTATATAATATATATGTAAAAGTTATGTATGTAGTGAAAAAAGTGAGGGTTGAACTCACAATCTTCCTCTTATAAAAATTTGAAATAACCACTAAACTAGTTGATGATCATATAATTTGTAATTTTATGTTGGATTTTTTTAAGATTTTATTATTTTTAATTTTAATTTGAACTTAGTTTTTTATTTTTTATTTTATTAATATGTATGAAATTTGGAATGGTTGAATTTTATATTTGTTTAAAAAAAATTTATTTTTCTGCGGATATAGTCGAGTAGGGTAGAATTTAGAACTTTAGGATGCGAGTAGGACTAGAGTTGAGAGATTTTCAACCCATAAATAGAATAAGATACAATTTTAAAAAAGTTTTTAATCCACGAATAAGATTAGAGTAGAGTCTAAATCCTACCCTATTCTACCCATTACCAACCCTAATTTTAATTCCCAAAAATTAAACTTATCTAAAAATAATTTTTCTACCTTGAATCAAACATAAATATAATATTTTTATTTTAATATTTTAAAAATACTTTATAATTCTCCCAACCATATACCCCTTAAATAATAAGGGTATATCTCTCGTTTCATTCAACAGGTCTCTCGCCAATTCCCTCTATCAAAATAAAAGCCATCAAAATTGATTTTATTTTGGTAATCATATTTTGGTTTGCTTCGTATATTGCAATAATCGTAATAATTAATTTGTTAGAGCATAGATGAATTATGAGACAAGGTTTAATTTGGTCTTTAAATTTTTATCCGATTATTTTTTTTCCTTTTGGTATTGTTTATTCGATTAATTTGATACATGAGTTTTAAATATATTAAATTTGGTTCTTAAGTTTTATAACCATGAATTAAAGTAGTCTTTTAGTCACAAATCTATTTTTGTTTTTTTAATTTTAGTTTTCATAGTATTTTTTAATATGATAAATTAAAGATTAATCTTTCGTAAATTAAAGCCTACATTTAAAATTTGTTGTTAATCATGAATTATTACATGTATAAAATAAAATTTAAATTCATTAACATTTACTTAAGTAAACGAGTAAATTATCCATACAAATCTAATTAACAAAATATTTGTGTACGTAGTTAACTGCCATTATGATATCCTAATGGGTAGCTAACATTGCACTAAATGTGTGAAACTTAATATAGTCCTTTAATAGAGTAAACTGGCCATGCATCCATATCTATAAAATTGAAGAGACTAAATTGATTTCTATCCATATTTAGTCTTATCTTTATAAAAATATATGTATATTTGGATTATATTCTATTCATAAATCAAGATACCAATTAAGAGTTTTCCCAACTACTCCGAAGACTGAAATGTCTGGTCAAATATGAATTTGATCTTCACATGTTGATTAACTACCACATGTGTGGTTACATTCGTGTTTAAGTGCTCCAAACCAATTAAAAAACATCTAATCTGTTCCACATTTGGGTTTTGCAGTGTGTAATTTCCCTATCAAAAGTCACATTTTGAGTGCTAGTAACCTTTATCCTTGTCATTAGTGGGTAGTAATGTTAGAATGGCAAGTGTGAGTAAGCCCTATATTTTTGGCATTTCACCAAGTTTTTAAGTCTAAACGTCTAACCATTTTGATGAACAGAAACCTTCTAATTTGTTACCTTTTGGATTGTGGGCGGCTTCATTAATTACACGTGGCACCAAACTATATAAATAAGGCATGCCACGTGAACTTGGTATTATCAAAATGACTTTAATTTGTCGTTTTTTAGATTCATATATAGTGCATGGTTCTTCCTTCCAAATTTGATGGTGATTTCTTAGCAAAATGACACGAATTGTTGCTATCAACCAAAAGAAGAATGACTTAAGGTACAGTTGCATTGATGCATACCCTCTTGTTTTAATCAGACTAGAAAAATTAATTAAAAAGCTTATATAATGTATGCACTTTAGTGGTTTCAGATAGGCACAACATCACTCTCATTAGCATGAAATTGGTCAAAAAATTTCACCATTTTAGTTTGAATGGAAACTAACCGTACATGTTATGCAGACATTGGATATTGATCATTTATTATATAAGGTGCATCAGCTAGGTGAGTGGCTAGACTTTTCAAACCTTTAAGAGCCTCGTCTATTGATTTCTACTGAAAATAGAACATATAATTTAAAAATTTTATAGTGATATTCGGTTTTGTATTCTTGATATATTTTGAATAGTTATAACAATTAATTTTTGTATTTATGTGATAGCATATACTTAAATATGGGAATGGATATAATGTTTTTCTTAATAAATTTATATTAAAAAATTATATATGGAGTAATTTTATTATTTTCCTCAAATGTAAGTATAGTTATCTATAAAAATTAAATTCTATACTATATTTAACGAGAAAAGGATAATTGAATATAGACACATGACCAAAAATCTTATGATTTCTTATATAAATGTGTGTGCATTAATTTATTCTCCAAAATTAGACTCAATGTTGTAATCCTTAATGATTACCATTTCTTTGGTTGGCTACATAAATACTGCATTGACTCTTCTCCAAATAGCTTCTTAACTAAGTAATTATTATTATTGTAGAAATTTGGTTTAATTTGTCACTTACTGCTATATATATATGCCTTTAGTTGTCACATTCTAGATATATATCACCATAGATTTACACAATGGATCAATTTTAGATTCTTTTGGCTCAAAAGCATGATCCTTTATTTGTGTCAGATGCCTTAATATGATTGGCTTAACACTCATATTCCTAAGCTTTGTTTCAAGTTTAATTTGACTTCGATAACAGTACAATCGATTCCCCCTTTATTTTTTTCTTGCTTTACTTTCATGTAATTAGTGGATTCTAGCTAGTTTCTACCACATTTTCATGATTGGTAATAACTTTTGATTTGTTCTTTTAGTTCATGTATTATTGGTGCAGCGTTCCCAGCAAGTACCAGAAAATGCATGAAATATATGCATGCGTGTTACTTTAACTAGTGGTAGGGCAATCTTTCACTAACTATATCTTGGATTCCATGATAATCAGAAGAAGCCCAAATTAAAATCATAGAATATATTAATTAATTAAAAGAAATATTGGGAACTAATATTTAAATAGATAATATTAGTCAACCTTTTCTCTCTATTATAAAATTATTCTTTTAACCTTTTATTTTTAGAGATATAAGGCTTCGAGATAGAATTTATGATATAAAATTTAAAGTTTAAACTTTAAAATTTTGGATTTAAAATTTAAAATAAAAAAATTAGTTAATGTTGTTGAACAAAAAGATTAACTCCTTAGTCGAACTCATTAATTTAATGAAAAATCATAATAAGATAAATAGGTTCTTAACAAAAAAACATTTGCAATGAATCAGACTTATAAGTCCAGAAAAAAAAATTAAATAAATTATTGAAAAGAAATTACATTAAATTTATAGGCCATAGAAAAAGTAGTGAGATTTTAAAAATAGTACGTAGCATTAAATTTATAAGTCCTTTTATAGAAGGATGAATTGACTCAAACAGACAAGGCTTTATTAGGAATCTATAAATCTATCTTTTCGATTTTTCAGGAAATTATTTGGTATTTTATTTTTCTGAAAGCTAGACTTATATAAGTCCGTTAAAAATTTCTTTAACTATATATATCAATATAAAACTAAGTACTTATAGTTGGAATTCAAATAAGAGGTATCTACTATCTAGTAAGAGAAGTGAGTTTATATAACAATAATAGGAGCAACCCAGCGTCATAATAATAAGATGTTGTATACAAATGACTAACATTTTAAAAAAAATAATATGATTTTTTTTAATTCTGATAATTCATTTGTACAAGAAAAATAAGCAATTAGGATGGGCAATAAAACTAGTTATTTTGATAGGGTATTTTTTACAGTTACTAATTGTATAAAATATTCAGTATTGTTAGACAAAAAAGGGTATAAAATTATTTTTAACGGCTATTCAATTATCCAAAAGGTTTTATGGACAATACTTTTATTAACAATTTTTTTTACGATCAATAATAACCAAACGTTAACAAAGAAATTTTCAATAATGAAGTGATCATTAAAATGTATATATATAATAGAGGTGTACATGGTTCGGTTCGACTTGAAGAGTCGGTCCAATTTTAAAATATTTTAGGGGCTAATTTGGTGTGATTTTATCGAGTCTAGAATTGGGTAAGGATCTCAAAAATAGATCCAGTTATTATTTCGAATCGGATCCAGATCATAGTTCGGGTCACCTAAACTCGACCTGTAGCCCGGTCATCATACATAATTAATATTTTGTGTTATTAGTGATATAGATGATGGCTATTCTTAGGTGGAATTTAAGTATTGTAAACCTTAATATTTTGTGTTATTAATCATTATAAGACTATAAATTAATATTTTATGTTCAAAATACATAAGACTAACTAGACTAATACATAATATTGTGTTATTCACTTATTTGTATTGATTTAAATATTTGGTGTTATTAGACAATATTAGTATTGATTATGGTTATGGTTTAATTTTAGAGAAGGGTTGGTTCTTATTATATTTTTTTAAATGAATTTTACCATGTCAAATAATGGTTAGAGTCTTGAAAATTTGGATATTTTCACATGCTAGCTTACAAGAAGGTATTGTTAACGGCCCGGTTTTCACCTGGTTTTTACCCAGTATAATCATGCCCCGAAAGTGTGTAGGTTTCATCGGGTTTATAGTCGGGTTCGGGTCTAACAAATAGACCTGATATATATTTTGAATCGGGTTTAGGTCACATCAAACT
>NC_029778.3:70034355-70035562 GCF_000817695.3 Arachis duranensis
TGAATAATTATTATTTTTTAATCAAAGATAGGGAGATTCGAATTCGCAATCTCCAAGTGAGTATGAAAAGACTATGTCATTTGAGTTATAATTTATTAGGCTATTGATCTATAACAATGTTATAGACTTTTTATGACAATTAATGAACATTAAACTATTACATTCGAACATTTTTTTTATAGTTATTGATTGTCAAAATATGCTTATAAGATAATAATTATTTTTCTCTATACTAATGGTCTTTGCCGAATATGCTAATTTTTTTTTTCTAGTGTGTTTAAACTATAAGGCCTAAATTTAATTATTTATGTTAGTCTCATAAACTCAGTTTTCTAGTTTTCTCCCATAGATATAGCTCCCAATATATATAAGTATATGGATATTTTATATACACAAAAAAGAATGTGATGGAACAAGCTATGGCCTACTTTGAAAAAACTTGATCCCTTCTTAATAATGGTGGCATGCATGCAAAATGGTAGGTAGTGGAATAATTAAGACTGATCAGACGTTGATGTTGAGTTTGTTCACACAGTGCAAATCAGTTTGCAACCTATCTAGCTTGCTCAAGGACAATGCATGCTTTTGATTAAAACCTAACTATTTATTTTTCCGATAATTAAGAAACATTTGATTGTCAAATAATCAAATAGTACATCAAAATTCAAACAATTCTTTCAAAGAAAACAAACTTTTGTAGCGAACTGCTAAAGAAAAAATTACTTAAGAAACCAAAGCTAATAAAACTACTTGCCTATTAATACAAAAAGTTTTAAACTTTCTGACACCAACGGTAAAAGGTGGTAAAGGGTACTTATATAGATAAGCCTAAAAGCATTATTCACCTTTTCATAGTGTTTATACGACGCGAAAATTATTAGATGTCCATAATTTATGATGGGAGAGTAAAGTATATATTTTTTTTTATGTTATCTAACGTTTAGAGTAAATTTTAAAGGTAATGTTTAAATTATTTTATTGAAATTTTTAACGTTTTAAAATTATTTTAATATTATTTTGTTGTTAATGACTTGTTGATAATTAAAGTTGATGGTAAAACAGTATTAAATCAATTTTAAAACGTTAAAATTTAAATAAGATAAAAATATTAAAGATAAAAATAAAATATTATTATTTTTAAAAAAATTAATACATTAAGTAAAATAAAAATAAAGTTTAATGAAATAAATTATATTACAAATTCAAA
>NC_029778.3:70036042-70052841 GCF_000817695.3 Arachis duranensis
AAAGTTTGATGTTATTAAAGAATAAAATTAAATTTATTTTAAAATTAAAACTAAAGTTTAATTAAATTAAATATTAAAGAAGTTCGATATATTAGAGACAAAAACGTATAATTTATACATTATTATTATATATATGTACCATGCTTTTTTTTTTCTTTCTTGAAAGTTTATCCACTAATTATTCTACAAACGTGAGTAAAAATCTTGAATTTATAATGTAATTTATTTCACTAAAATTCACTATATTCTACTTAGATTTGATAATTCTTTTAAGAGTAATGTTTCATTTTTGTTTCTAACATTTTTGTATTATTTAAGTCTCTAATATTTTTCGTCTTATTTAAAACTCTAACGTTTCAAAATTCTTTTAATAGCGTCTTACCGTCATCACTCTAACTTATATTAACAGATTACTAATAATAGAATAATATTGAGATGATTTTAAAACGTTAAAGATTTAAATAAGACAACTTAAATGTTAGAGACAATTTTAAAACTTATTTCCAAAGTTTAGGACAAAAATAATCCTTGAGATATTATTTTTACTTTTAAGATCTAAATCCCGAACCTCTAAGTAATCTGAAATGAATTCACAATTTGATAAGGTTTTTCTTTTTACTAATATTAACTAAAAAATTACTTAATAATGTGTTTGTTCTATCATAATATTTTTTTATATAAATGTCTTATTTTTATTATTTGTAAAAGAAGAATATTAGAGGACATTAAAATTTATTATTTTTTTATCGTAATTAGCTATCAATATTTAAAAGTATAAATAAAAAATATGTTGTTTGATTATTTGATCAGACTAAAAAAATTTGGTTAATGACTAAAATTAATGACAAAAATAATAAATTATGATAGCTCTCTAATATTTTTCTTTGTAAAATCACATCAAAATTGTATTTTTACTAAGTAACAAGTAAATCGCACAAAATTAAAGAGAGTTGATTTAACACATTTTAAATAGTTAATAAATTGCAACAATGTTTAGAAAGTTTATAAGGAGTACTAAAATCTACCTATATATCAATGCAATTTATAGACAAACTTATGCAAATTATCTTTGGCTATAAATGGCAATAAGTTACTACGATTGATTTATGTATATAAAACTAAAAAAGAAAAAAAAGAAAAAAAACTTCATTGCGATTTTTTACGATAAATTCGACGGAAGTAATTCCAACGGAAGTCTGCGTTTTTTGTGACACTTGTTTAATATGTATGTGTTTCGTATAATTATTAAGCATAACTTAATTAAAAAAGTCCCATAAATCCTATGATGTACGGACATTAACACAAATACAGGACACGATACGATACAGAATATATCGACACGCAAATTTTAAAGTTTTATAAAACACGGAACACGCGTACATATAAAATATAAAATATCTTTTTGATAAATCTAATAATATTTTGATATTTTATTAATAGTAAAATATAAATTAATTTTTTAATTATTTTTAATGTTTTATTTTAATTATATCAAGTATTTAAAATATTTTTATTATAATAAATAATAATATATACTATATCTTAATTTATTTTAAGAATATATGTTAAGAACAAGACTGAACACGCTAACATGTTATGTTTTTTAAGTGTGTTCAAATGTGTCCGAATTATTAAGACACGGTTTGGACATAGCAGACACGTGTGTTGGACGAGTGAAGGTAGCATCGTATTCAAAATATGTCTGACGTGCAAACACGACAACTCAGCGAAGTGTCCATACTTAATAGTATAAACCTGTTTAATTTCAAATCTAAAACATAAACTTAAAAAAAAATATTTCTAAAATAAAGGGTATAGAAATTAAACATTACAAGTAACAGAAACAGTATCAACTGGTAAAAGAAATTCCAATTAGCTTGAAATGGCACCTCAAAACTGACTTAATATTCGTTGTCATGTTTTCATAACATTTATTCTTTGATTCACATCACACACGTGCATCTGAATCCTATTAATATGTAGCATTAATAAGCAAGCATGCATGATCACTATTGCAATGAAAAACAGTTCAATTTGATGTATGTTAGTTAAGACTTTGAATCGAGAAATTCATTCGCTCAAAGAACTCAATCATATCTAAAGTTTTTTTTCTTCTTCAATCAAAAACCAAAATGCCAAGAAAACTACACTTGCCGCCACAATATGAATCCACTGTACCTTACCATGAAGACATTTTGTGGCACACGTGACCCCTCTTCGCCTAAATTCAATACCTAAAAATAATGGGGAACCTATAACTACCTAACCAAATAAAATAATAAAAATAAAGATATGGAAATTAATAGTCAATTTAATTTGCTACCACATAGGTCTCTCATCTGCCAAACCCATCATCAAATTCTCCAATTCTCCACTATTCATTCTTGTTTTTATACAATAATGAGACATAAACCCGTAAACAAATTAATTTTGCAATCTGGTACACAACCATCTATGTTAATGTAAAATTTGAAAAAGAACTATACACAAAGAATATAATATAAACATACTAACCTAATAATTAGATTAGTGATTGATTCTATGGTTTGAATCTATAATATTAAAATCACATGAAAATAGTAGAACTATCTCAAAGAGTTTGATTAATAGAATTGGTCATATCCTACGCTATCAATCCAATTTTATCTTCAAGTTTCGCCATTGGTTCCAAACCCTTTCAATAATAAGATATGTATGCGATATAAAATTAATAGCGAGAGATATAATAATATCTATATATACACAAAACTCATTTTCCTGAATTTGATGTACGATTTGTGCATGATTATTAGTTTTTATTTTTTTTATATGATGATGATTATTTCAAAATGCACACGGTTTTCTCATCTATTTTAAGCTCAATCAAATAATTAACATTATATATCTGTTTTTAATTTTCAAATCATAGTTATAATAATAATATCCAGGCACCACCCCAACCCTGTTTTCTTGATGACTTTTTATATTAAAAATAAAAAGAAACAGTTTTCTCCTCTATTTCTGTTAATGTATTGAATTTGAAGTCAGGGTAGGAGGAAATTGTCAATTACGTTACGTTGACTTTGGAACTCATGAAAGAGTGAGAGAGATAAAAGTTGCATTGACAATCAAATAATAATTCACGTGTGGGTGTGGCTGTATTATATATATCGATCCATCTGGCAGGCATATACAAAATGTTCGTCATAATTCCATAGATAGATTGTAACCTATACCCAATATTTTCAACATGCATGTCACTTCCAATAGATTATAATCCATCATCATGAATACTTTTTCTTTTCATGCATAGTAGGAGAAAGCTGGATCAATGTAGCTTACACGAGCAAGTTGATGTGATGATGAATATGTATAAATAATAAGATAAATTATATAATCTCTCTAATCTTTGGTGAAATTCGTGACTTTTTTTGTATTGTATATTCATCAAGTGATATTGATTTTTTTTAGAGGATGTTAACATTCTCATATTTATATCTATATTTATTACTATTATGTTTTATAGTTAATACAATTGGTTATATAAAAATATTATATAGATGCTAAAAATTAATCATCAAATAAATTATTATATATTTATATATAAATATATATTGTTTAATTTATTTTTATTATGTATATATTTTATATTTTAATATATATTCTGCATTATAATTAATTCAGTAGCTAATTTATTGTGTATACTTAACATCTTTGTTGTATATATATCAAATACATTGTTGGGCATGTAGTTTTAGGAGAGTTAAATCAAGTTTCCCAAACCTTAAGAAAATAAAATTTAATTTTTTTTGTGACTAAAATAAATAAAATTTAGTTTGTCTTAAATAATTTACTTTTTATATTGTATATATTAAGAAATATCTTAAAATTAGAATCTCACAATATTGATTTCCTAAAAAATATTATTAGTCCAATGGACACAAGTAAATCAAAAATAGGATTACCAAAACTCACTATTATGCATGATGATGAAGAATTAAACATCATTATTGTTTTTAGGGTTATCTGAAATATTGATTTGGGCCTAGACGTGAGGTTCAAAATCCTTCTGAGGCAGTGTCCGACTTGTTTGGTGTCGAGGTGCCGTCATCTGAGTTCCTCGTGAGGAGAGGGTAGTACCTGCAAGAGACATTGATACTTAAATCAGCAAAGACTTTTTACAAGTTTTTAGTAGATTAGAATGTAAATTATACTTGAGGGGTGTCAGTGTACTAATAATAGAGTCAATAACCACCTTAGTTGGAGTAGTTTCATATTTATTGATGGATAACTATTCCCTTTATCTTAGAAATTTGTTGGTACCTATTTTTTAGAAAAGATAGAGATAGTGGGAGAGATTTGCAAAGGCAGTTACTTGCTTGGGCAAGCAGAACAGGGCTCCTTTGTGATGCCGGCCGGCCTCTTCAAAGAGGTCGGATATGAGTTGGAGACCCCTTTATGGATTGGGCCTTTTATCTTTATTGGACCTGGCTTTGATTGTTGGGTCAGGATATGAACAGTGCCCCTCCTTGAGTTCTAAGCTTTCAAGCGGTCGCACTCAAACAATTTGTGGTCTTTATTTTGACGTCGGGTACACTGTCTTTCTAGAAGTCGGGTACGCGACGTGTTTTGAAATTTTGAACGTTACCCCCCTTAAATGAGAGGCTAACTTTGCGCAGCAGTTTCTTTGAGATATGCGCACGTCTTTAAGAGGGGTTTGAGAGGACTTTTTTGCCCCTTCTCTCTTATAAAGCGCTTTGGTTCTCCTTCTTCTTCTTTTCTACATTTCTAAAAGATTTTCCATTTCTTCCATTCTTCATAAAGAACCTTCTCTTTCTATTCAAGCTTTTCTATCACTCTTGCTTCCAAGATTTCTTCATCTTGGGTTCTTTGAAAGGTTTTATCTTTCTAGTGTGGTAAGGATCGTTCGTGGTTTTGTTTCCATGAGATTGTTCTAAGTAGTCCCCGAAAAATGACGTTGATACTGGTATGTTGTATTTGATTCTTAGATTTTCTTGATTGGCTCTAAGTCACTGTCGTTGTTGTTACTTTTAGTTAGGCATGGCAACAATACCCACGGGGCGAAGACATGTCCCCCGTCTCCATATCCAATCCCCGTCCTCGCTCCGTCTCCGCAACGGATAACGAGGACCCCGTAATCGCCGGGAACCAGAGACTCCACGAATATCTGCGGATTTTCAAAAAATTACAAAAATTATAAAAAAATGACAAAATCATATCAAACATCATGTTTCTTGTCTCCAAAGACATTAACATCAACAAAGACATTAACAACATTAACACCAACAAACACATTAACATGTTCATAGTCTCCAAAGACATTAACAACAACAAACATTTAATATCAAACATATCCATAAAACAACCAAAGTATAAAACATATTGCTTGTCACGCGTACGCATTAGCCACGTGTACGTGTCGTCAAACTTTGCGCAAGGTCACGCGTACGCGTCGATGGACGATGCTCCTGATCACGTGCACACATCAACCACGCGTACGTGTCGGGACCAACTTCTCAAACCTTTAATTCTTGTGTTCCTTCTACTTTTGCATGCTTCCTTTTTATCCTCTATGCCATTCCTACCCTATAATCTCTGAAATCACTTAACAAACATATCACGGCATCGAATGGTAATAAGAGAGGATTGAAAATTAGCAATTTTACAACCTAGGAAGCATGTTTTCATTCTTAAGTAATTTGAAAAAATCTACTCAATTCAATCCAAAATATACCATAAAATAGTAGTTTATCACATATCCAAAAACTACAAAGTATAATTCATCACATTGTAGAATCCTCAAGCCTTTTTTCATGATGTAATGGTAGTGATGGTAGATTCTGATATGTTTGAATCCTACATAAAAAAGAAGAATAAAATTAAAAGTTAAAATCGTAAAATAAATCAAGAATATGTCAATAATATGAAAAAAATAGTATTGTATATAATTTAGTAATTTTCTTACATCAACATCTACTTCAATGCTATTAATTGTGTAGCACTCAAACCTGATGTTAGCTGTGGTTCCAAGCTCATTCCAAAGATGCGATGACGAGGAGAAAACGCTGCTCTGCCACGGCGAGGAGAAGATGATGACTGGTGATGACATGACGAGGAGAAGACGCTGCTCTGCTGCGATGAGGAGAAGACGATGATTGGCGACGACGCGACGAGGAAAAGAAGATGAGGTGAGCGTGACGGTGAGCTCGAGAGGTGCGGTGAGCGACTTGAGCCACTCAGGGGGTGGGAGGTGGCGCTGAGGGACCAAGGGGGTGGGAGGTGGCAGTCGACGGTCGGCAGTGTTTAGGAGAGGAGAGGTTGAGGGTTTGACGAGGAGAGGAGAGGAGAAGAGACTCTCTGAAGCAGTGAAGCACTGAAGCTTTGAATTTTTGACAGCTAGGGTTCTTCTTCAATGTCACACACACACACACACACACACACACACACACATATATATTGGGGGTATTTTAGTCTTTTCATATAAACTAAGATTAAACGAGTCTCCACGGGATGAGAAACTCTACTCCAGCTCCCACCCCGTTTATTATACCGGGCTCCATCCCCCGTCCCCGTGGGTAAAATCAGCCCCCATACCTACCCCCCAGCGGGTAAATCTCTGCGGATACCCGTCTCGCCAGAGATTTTTGCCATGCCTACTTTTGCTGAGAAAATCCTTTTGAACCATTTTTACCAATTGAGATTGATGTAAAGTGTTTGGTTGTGTTTCTGTCATTTTTACAGAACTATAATTGTTTGAAACTGCTTTTTGGCGTTTTGAATCATCTGAGGATTTCTGAAATTTTCGAAAACTATAGCCGTTTATGTTGTTTATTTGGTTGTATTTGTACTGCCCCTAATGGTATCACTACTGATGGTAGGGGCTTCCATTTTAGTCACTTTCTGTATATGAAAACTTTTGAAACTGCATTCGTTAGTGTTTCTTGCTTTTGCCCGACTTCTTTTGGACGACGTTCCAACTCTTTTAGTAACGACTCCTTTATTTTGTATATGTAGGTGTAGCCTTTATAGTGCGCTCTGTTATTATCAATATGTTGACTAGAGTTCCCCTTAGCCTCTTAAATTGGGTAGATACTTCTGTCCTCTCTTGTGTCCCCATAGTTGATAAGGAATACTGTAAGGTGTTCCATAGACATTGCAAAATATGTGAGAACAGAGAGGATGGGAGTAATTACGAGTTAGTAGTACCCGATCTCGAGGAGAGGGTATGTTTTCCTCCCTTAGATAGGTCGGAACGTCTTTTCTTCTATGCCTATGATTGCATTTTTTCAAAATTAGGCATTTTACTCCCCTTTACTGATTTTGAGTCAAACACATTCTTTAGGTTTGCAACGTTGTCCCTTATCAACTTCACCCGAATTTCTGGGCTTTCTTAAAAATTTTCTAGCTTCTATGTCAAGAGCTTGGGGTTCGACCTTCTGCTAAGGTCTTCTTTTACTTGTTTGTTTTAACTAAACCCAAGTCATTGAAAGGGAAGGCTTATTGGTTTTCCTTTCGCGTTGTTCAAGGTTAGAAAATTTTTCCATTTTTGATAAATCTTTTCATGAGTTCAAGAATTATTTCTTTAAAATCTGAGCTGTAGAGGGTGCCTGACCTTTCTATTTAGATGAGAATGATGAGTCTTCCTTTCCCTTGTACTGGCAATAAGAGCTCATGATAGCTAAGTACAGTATAGATAATCTAGATGAGGTCGAAAAATATTTTGTGGACATGTTGCAAGAGTGCTAGGGCCATCCTCCTCATTTGGACACAAAAAGATTCTTAGGGAAGCCCGGTCAGCTTCAGTCCGAGCTAGGTAGCCTCCTGACCTTTAGCTTTTATGACTTGTTAGTTGTATTTTATTTTTCTAATGAGCTTTTATTCTTGTTTTATAGATTCCATGACCCCTAGGACTGCTGCTATGAAACATTTACATCAGAGTTGAAAGACTGTAGCATCCTGGGGTCTTCAAGATAAAGAGGCCGGGGACACTTCCTCCCGATCTTCCCCGAAGAAGTCAAATTCTGGCCCCACAGCTCAGAAGAAGTTCATCCCAACTCCAGTAAGTTGGCTAATCCCTTCTGACCCTCTTCAATAGAGTTTTATTGTTCTTCCTTCACCCTCGTCATAAGAGCCGCCTTCCAAAAAGCAAAAAACTGTCGAAAGTATGAGTATTTATGATAAAGACTTTGACAGGATTGATTGGGACAAAAAAAACATTCTTCCTCACGGCCGCATCAGCATGGATGATGTGGCCATCCAAAACCATCTTTAGTTTATAGCCCAGAATGGGATCCGGATAGTTGGGATGTGCATTGCTTTGTCCAAGGAGTTGAAAAAGGCTCCCCTTAATGTCACACAGAGCTCCCTTGAGGCTGCCCAAGCCGAGATAGAAAGATTAAACGGGTTGAAAGAGGAGTGGAAGGAGGAGAAGATTAGGCTTAATTCTAGCCTGAATAAGGCTCGGGCTCGGGTAAAGACAATGGAGGCTATTGCAACCATGGCGGAGGGAATTAAGAAGAGGAAAGAGGAGAGCTATACCCATGTCTATGGGGAGAAGCTTGATCTCCAAAAAGGGTTGAAAAATGTCAAGAAGGAATATGCTTCTCTTCAAGAGTCCGTGGTTGAGGGGATGGACGGAATGTTCAATAATTTGAAGGCTCAAGTTCAAGTCCTTGCCCCCAACCTCGACCTCTCTTTGTTACGCCAAGACAACTTTGTCTTAGATGGCAGGATCATCTCGGCTCCTGAGGACGAGGAGGAGGAGCCTCTGCCCAACCCGAAGACTCAGGGTGGTGAGGCTTCTCGGAACCCCAAGGTCTAGCCCGAAGTTGTTAACGCTGAAGCCCCTTCTTCGCTTCCTTGTCCTATCCCTGCCATCCTGGTCTTGGTCCATCCTCCGACCTCTCTCGTCCGGGGTAAGGATGTCAAGACTGGAGAAAACTTCAACCCTCTGTTTGGTTCCACTTTGTGATTTTCTTGTGTTTTGAGATTGCTCGACTTGTGGGTCTTTAGACGATTCCATTTTTTGTAATAGCTATTAGTTCTTCCGTATACTTTTGTAGTTTTTTTAACAACTTTCCTGTATTCAAGTGTCTTTAATGAACCTTTATGCTAACTGGAGCTAGATCTTTTTAAGAAGCAGGGTAGTTGCTTGGCTTGATTTTTTACCTTAGCAATTTTTTTCTGATGTTGACATTTTGCTTAGTTTTAAGTAATTAGTTTTTCTATAGGGGTTCCTTTTTTCGAGTTCTGACTTCGTGTAGTCAAACTTTGCTAAGTTACTTCTACATTTCATTTTTATTCCACCTTACAATTGAGGTCAGTTTTTACGAGTTGTTTATATAACTTCTTACATTAATTTGTACCTCGACGCTTCATCTTGCCGACCATTTTAGGTCGGACTATAATTTTTCCGGTTTTTTGAGCTTAAATTAATGCGTTTTAATAGGAAACCTTTTGAAGAAAAATGAGAATTTCATAAATAAATGGAAAATTTTTTTACATAAGCCTATTTACTAAGGGCTTGAGTACCCTTAGCCCTTACTTTGGTGCCTCATTAAAACTTCTTTTTAGAAAAAACCCTTTTTAGGAAAAAAAATCTTGAGGTTGAAAAAAGTGTACACCATAAAATAAGGCTTACTTCCTAGGTGTAGTACTTCCTTAGGTTACACGCATGCCACGATCTAGGGAGCTCTCGTCTTTGAAGGTCGGACACTTTGTAATAACCTTTTCCTAAGACTTCAACAATCTTGTGAGGTCCTTTCCAATTTGTTGCTAGTTTTCCTTCGTCCGACTTCTGAGTTCCGATGTCATTTTGGATTAGTATGAGGTCGTTAGGGGTGAAGCTCCTTTTGATTACCTTATGATTATAACTTAGGACCATCCTTCGTTTTAGTGCTTCCTCCCTAGTCCAAGCTCTTTCTCAGATTCCTAGAAGGAGGTCGAGCTTTTCCCTTTGTGCGTAGGTATTGGCCCCTTCATTGTAGAATATAACCTGTAGTGACTCTTCAGCAATTTCTATAGGGATCATGGCTTCCATTCCGTAGGCAAGTTAGAAGAGTGACTCCCTTGTCGTGCAATCAGAGGTTGTCCGATATGCTCATAGGACTTGAGGGAGCTCGTCTGTCCATGCTCCCTTTGCTTCTTGCAATCGGCGCTTCAACGCAGCCAGTGTGACCTTGTTGGCTGCCTCAACTTGTCCATTGGCCTAGGGATCTTCTATCGATATGAATTGGTGCTTTATTTTCAAGTCGGCCACCAAATTTCTGAAGGTTGAGTCGGTAAACTGGGTTCCATTATCCATGGTAATGGAGTGGGGGACTCCAAATCTTGTGATAATATTCTTATAAAGGAACATCCGACTTCTTTGGGCAGTGATAATTGATAGTGGTTCCACCTCGATCCATTTAGTAAAATAGTCAATATCTGCTATGAGGTATTTGACTTGTCCTGGGGCTTAGGAAAATGGTCGTAGGAGGTCGATGCCCCATTTTTCAAATGACCATGGTGAGGTGACACTAATAAGTTCTTCAAGAGACGCAACATGAAAGTTAGCATGCTTCTCGCAAGCCGGATAGTTCTTAACAAACTCAGCCGCCTCCCTTTGTTAGGTCAGCCAAAAGAAGCCGGCCCGGATCACCTTCTTAGCTAGTGACCGAACTCCCAGGTCATATGCTGTTGTGTACTTCCTCTAGGATCTCGTTGGTGTTAGAGGTCGGAAAACACTTCAAGAAAGGCATGGATATTCCCCTTTTGAATAGGATATTATGGACCAATGTATAGTTTTGTATCTCCTTTATAGATCTTCGGGCCTCTTTTTCATTTTTAGAGAGGATATCAAATTTAAGGTAGTTTACTATAGGGGTCATCCATCCTAAATTTTGATTAGATATTGTCATTATCTTTGAGTTGTCATCTCCCTTTGATATTGATGGTGCATGTAGAGTTTCCTGGATAAGGTTTCTATTATTACTCCCTGGCTTGGTGCTGGCTAATTTGGAGAGGGCATCAGCTCGAACGTTTGATTCCCATGTTATATATCGGACCTCTCCTTCTGAGAAGTACGCTAGCTGTTCACGTGCTTCGTCTAAGTACTTCTTCATGGTGGGGTCTTTGCCATGATAGGCACCGTTAATCTATAAGGTTATTACTTAAGAGTCACTGAACACTATCAGCTTTTCTGCCCCTACTTCTTTAGTCAGTTTCAAGCCAGCAAGTAAGGCTTCATATTCTGCTTGGTTATTAGAAGCGGGAAACTCAAACCTTAGTAAAAGTTCTATCTAAGTTATTTGTTCACTTTTTAGGATAATTCCTACACCACTTCTAGCTTTATTGGATGAATTGTCTACATATAGGTTCCATGTAGTTGGGCTTCCATGAGTTTCAACATATTCAGTAATGAAGTCAGCGAGATATTGGGACTTGATGGTTGTCTGGGTTTCATATTTTAGGTCAAACTCGAACAGCTTCCCAGCCCATTGTAGCATTTGCCCTGCCAAGTCCGTCTTTTGCAGGATGTATTTCATTGGTTGGTTGGTACAGACCTTTATAGTGTGGGGTTAAAAATAAAATTAGAGCCTTCGAGAGGTGAGGATAAGGACATACGCAATCTTTTCTATTTTTTGATAATTCAGCTCTGTCCCCTGTAGGGCTTTGCTAACAAAGTAGATAGGTTGCTGCTCCTTTTCATCTTCATGGATCAGCGCTGAAGCTATAGCTCGGCTCGCTACTGCTAAATACAGTACGAGTTCTTCTCCCTTAATGGGTTGGGTATGTATGGGGGGTTGACCCAGGAAGGCTTTGAAATCTTGAAAGGCTTGTGCGTATTCTGGAGTCAACTCAAAATGCTTACCCTTTTTGAGAATGGAGTATAAAGGTAGTAATTTCAGAGCTGACCCCGCTAGAAACCTGGATAGAGCTGCCAACGTTCCATTTAATTGTTAAACTTCTTTGAGACAGGTCAAGATCTTCATGTTAAGTATAGTTTGACACTTGTCCGAGTTTTCTTCTATGCCTCTCTGAGTTAGCATGAAACCCAAGAATTTTTCTGCTTCTATTGCGAAGGTGCACTTTGAGGAGTTTAACCTCATCTCATGGTTCCTTATTATAGAGAACATCTTAGAGAGGTCGGACAATAATGTTGAGTTCTCTTTAGTTTTGACGAGCATGTCGTCTACATATACCTCCATAAGTTTCTCCAGATGGGAAGAAAACACTTTGTTCATTAGTTGCTGGTACGTGGCTCCAATATTTTTTAACCCAAAAGACATTACTATGTAGCAATAGTTAACTTTTGGGGTTATAAATAAGGTCTTCTTTGGGTCCAGCTTGTACGTTGGGATTTGGTTGTATCCTGAGTACGTCCATGAAAGATAAATATTGATATCCTGAAGCCGAGTCGACCAAAGCGTCAATACTAGGGAAAGGATATGGATCCTTGGGACAAGCATTATTGAGGTCGGTGTAAATCAACACACATCCTCTACTTTTCATTTTATTTTTTCACCAAAATGACGTTAGCTAGCCACAATGGATATTTTACCTCCCTTATGAATCTTGCTTCTAGCAAAGCTTGTACTTGTTCTTCCATGACCTATGTCTTTTCTGGCCCAAGCTTCTGATATTTTTGTTGGATAGGTCGAGAGCCCGGGTATCCAACAAGCTTATGGGACATCAGGTTGGGATCTATGCCAGGCATGTCGGAGGCTTTGCAAGCGAAGAGGTCAGAATTCCTTCTTAGTTAGTCAATGAGCTATTTTTTCAGGTCTTCTTCCAAGTTAGCCCCTATATTTTTTGTTTTTCCTGGGTGATCTCCGATTTGTACTTCCTCTACTTTGCCTCTAAGTTGGGGGCGCAATTCTTCCCGAGTTCGGACACCACTAAGTTTGATAGTGTTGATCTCTTTTTTCCCAAGATTGCCTTATAAATTAAGACTTTCATTGTAGTACTTATGTGCTAGCTTCTAATCTCCCTTGATGGTAGCAACTCCTTCTGTTGTGGAAAACTTCACACAGAGGTGGGGCATAGAGACAACAGCTGCAAGTCGGTTCAATGTTGTCCGACCTATTAAGGCATTGTATGTCAAGGTAACATTGACCATAATGTAATCAATGCTCAATGTTTTTGACTTGCACCCTTTCCAAAAGGGGTGTATAGAGAGATGTATCCAAGAGGTCAGATTGGCGTGTCCCCCAATCCGAAGAGGTTATCCGGGTATGCATTTAGATTATTCTCTTCCAAGCTGAGCTTGTCAAAGGTGGGTTTAAATAGTATATGCCCCGAGCTACCCTGATATACTAAGGTTCTGTGAATGTTTTCATTGGCGAGGAACATTATTTATACCACAGGATCATCGTGGCCAGGGTTACTCCTTGAACATCCTCTTTGGTGAATGAGATGGTGGGCAAGTCGGGAGATCTACTATCTTCCCCGACTTGGTTCACCTCCTTAAGATCCCTTTTCTGTGACGATTTAAATACTCCTCCTCCAGCAAATCATCCGTTTATCATATGTATGTGTCGCTCGGGAGTTTGAGGTGGATGTTCTTGTCGTCCCCTTTCTTTATCTCTTTTCCTTTTCCTTGAGTCATTCGATCTATCAGCCAAGTACCTGTCTAGTCAACCTTCTCTGACTAACTTTTTTATGACATTCTTTAAATCATAATAGTCATTAGTAGAATGACCATAAAATTTATGGTACTTACAATATTTTGTCCGACTTCATGCCTTCTTGTGTTTAATTGGACTAGGGGGTGAAAACTTTTCTGTGTGGCATATGTCTCTGTAAACATCCACTAGAGAGACCCAGATGGGAGTATAATTGTGGTATCTTTGGGGCTTCTCCAGGTTGTATTCTTCCTTCTTCTTTGCTTCTTCCTCTTTTTTCTGAGGTGGATAGGCAGGTTGGTCCTCGAGAATGGTTCTCTTAGTCGGAAAATTTTCTCCATATTTATGTATTTCTCTGTCTGCTCTTGTACTTCATTTATGGAAGTTGGGTGTCACTTGGATATGGATTAAGAGAATAACCCTTCTTTGAGGCCATTAACTAGTCTCATGATCACGTTTTCAGTAGGTAGATTTTGTATCTCCAAGCATGCTTTATTAAATCTCTCTATATAATCTCGAAGCCTTTTTCCTGTTTCTTTTTTAACTTCTAGCAAGCTTGGGTCATGCTTTACCTTATCCTTCTGGATAGAAAATCTAGTAAGAAACTTCCTTACTAGGTTGTCGAAGCCAGTTACCGACTTGGGGGAGTAAGTTATCGAACCACTTCATTGCTGGTTTGGTTTAAAGTTGTCAAAAAGGCTTTGCAGTGAGTGGCATCAGATGCGTCAACCAGGTACATCCGGCACTTAAAGTTACTGTGATGGTGTCTTAGGTCGGTCATTCCGTCGTAGAGATCTATGTTGGGAGTTTTGAAATTCTTAGAAACTTTAGCCCGCATGATCTCTTCCTCGAACAAATCTTCTCCTCCTAGGGCTTTCGTCCCGATCTGCTCAGCTATTCCAGTTTCGAAGGTCGGCTTCTAATTTTAAGAGCTTTTCTTCCAGCTCCCTTCGTTGCTTTACCTCTCTTCACAGTTTCTGTTCTGCTTTTCGTTGTCGCTCAACTTCTTGTTCGAGCTGTTCTAGTCGTTCTCGTTGACCATGGACTAGACCAGTATCTCTATTGTTTGTGGAGGTTCCTCATTTTCAAGGTGGTGTATCTATGAGGAAATTCATCTCGTTGGGGGATTTTCTGATGTTCCCTCTCCATTGGGGACATGTGTTTATTGTGGTAGAAGTATGACGAGGGCATGGTCCTCCTATTGGGGCTCAGGTTCAGATTTGGACGCTATATGCTCGTCTTCATACTAGTGGTCTGTCATTATCAAGGGTTGAATCCTAGGCCCCTGGCAATGGCGTCAATGTTTCGAAGGTTACCTGAAACGTTGATTTGGACCTAGACGTGAGGTCCTGAATCCTTCTGAGGTAGCGTCCGATTTGTTTGGTACCGAGGTGCTGCCGTCCGAGTTTCTCGTGAGGTAGGGGTAGTACCTACAAGAGATCCGATGCTTAAGTCAGTAAGAATATTTTGCAGGTTTTTAATAGATTAGAATGTAAATTATACCTAAAGGGTGTTAGCATACTTATAGTAGAGTTAATAACTATCTTTGTTGGAGTAATTTCATTTTTATTGATAAATAATCGTTCCTTTTGTTTTAGAAATTTGTTGGTACCTATCTTTTAAAAAAGATAGAGATAATAGAAGAGATTTCAGTATGAGTTGAAAACCTTCTTTATAAATTGGATCTCTTATTTTTATTGATTTTGATTTTAATTGTTAGATAAAGGTATGAATAATTATTATTAATGAGAAGAAAATGAAATGAAAAAAATTACCAGGTGCAGTATTTTATGGCTGCAATTGAATGTTAAAAAGCGTCAGAAATTCCTAATCATGGGACTATAGGAGACATTTGAGAATATATATATATATATATATATAAAAGAAATGATTTCAGATTCTAAATTATTGTCTTGTATATATTGTTTTTATCTTCATCACTTTTTTTTTTAATTTTAGCGATTAGAGAGACACGAAAATACAAAGATAACATTAAGAATTTTGATGGACAGAATAAGTAACGATGGCTGCACTTTACTCTGAGAATAGAAAAAAATATGACATTGAAAATAAAATATAAAAAATAAAATACACAAAAATTAATATTTATATATTTTATTTGGTGATAAATTAAAATAAATTATAAAAATTTAGTTTATTTTTATTTAAAAAATTTGTTAAAACATATATAATAAAAAATATAATTATAAAAAATTAATAAAATTAATAAAAAAATAAAAAATAAGTTATATATTTTGTTAGTATTTTTGTGTTCTTTCTATTGAAATAGACATAAAATTCACTAATTCAATGTGTTTCTAAATATAATGTTTCTGTCTATGTCTTATCTGTCAAGTACGATTTTATGTTTTTATATCTCTGTGTATGTCTCTGATAGAAGGAAAGAGAAATGAGGCAGCTGGCATAACAACTCAACTAGCAATATGGAGGCAACAAACTCCTAGAAATGACAACAAATATATAGGAAGAAAGGCACCAAAGGAATAGCATGAAAGTTGTAAGTTCTGACCCTCTCATCCTCTGAAATTGCCCTTCTTTGTTAATTCTTACTATTGGCCATTTTGACTAATATCTCATTCTTCTATGCTGCAGGAACTCCGCCTATGTTACACTTGCGGTACATAGCCGGTCCCAAGCCCGGATAAAGGAGGAGGGTTGTGTTAGGTCTTCGGCAACCAACGTAAAAATATAGCCGAACCCCCCATGACATGAATCAAAGACATTATTGCGCTAAAGCTAGGTCGTTGCCCGGAAGCAACGCGCCGTATGGCTCGAGTACGGTGTCAAAGCAAGAGCCGCTGCATCGGTGCCCGGATGTAGTGTTAAATGAGCAAGGGTTCTCGCATTTTCGTGAACGGACGAGGGTAAATAAGCTAGTTCACAAAGGAAAAGGTAAAGGTCGAAGCGACAAAAGGTTGAGATTTGGGACATGGAACATAGGCACTCTAACAGGAAAGTCCATGGAGGTGGTGGACACCATGACAAGGAGGAAGATTAACATTATGTGCCTACAAGAAACGAAATGGGTTGGTGCAAAGGCTAGGGAGTTGGATTCTTCTGGTTTCAAACTTTGGTATACAAGAAAGGTGAAGAATAGGAATGGAGTTGGAATAATTGTGGATAAGCAGTGGAAGAAGGACGTAGTGGATGTCAAGAGGGTGGGAGATCGAATCA
>NC_029778.3:70052850-70053484 GCF_000817695.3 Arachis duranensis
AGTGGCATGACAAGCTCTCAAATCGACTTCTTCTTGTTGAGGAGAGTCGACCGGGAATTTTGCATTAACTGTAAAATTATCCCGGGAGAGAGTTTGACAACACAACATAGGGTGCTCGTCATGGATTTTCGCGTTGAGCAAAAGTTGAGAAAAAGACATCATACGAAGAACCCAAGGACGAGGTGGTGGCGGATGAAAAGTGAGGAACAAAGAAGCTTCCTAAGACGGGTAGGAGAAGAAGCAAAGTGGGATGTGAATGGAAGCGCGGAAGAGATGTGGAGGGAGATGGAAGAAGTTATTAGAAGAACAGCAAAAGAAAGTTTTGGTGAATCTAAAGGAATAGGACCAACACAAGGGAAGAAGATCAAAACTTTGACTACTATCGAAGGATTCGAGACTTCGAGGTAAAAGAGACTCTAAAGCAGATGAAAAATGGCAGGGCAGTAGGACCTGATAATATCCCGATTGAGGTTTGGAAGGGTCTTGGAGGAAAAGGCATCAACTGGTTAACCAAGCTTTTTAATGAGATTTTAAGGTCAAAGAAGATGCCTGGTGAGTGGAGAAAGAGCACCTTGGTACCTATCTACAAGAATAAGGGGGATATACAAAGTTGCGGAAATTATAGAGGGATTAA
>NC_029778.3:70053949-70057225 GCF_000817695.3 Arachis duranensis
CATAAGCCGTAGCAAGATGGAATATATGGAATGTAAGTTCAGTCTTAGAAGGAAAAATTCCAATATAGAGGTGAAAATTGGAGAGAACATCCTATACGAAAAGTTAAAAGTTTTAAGTATCTTGGGTGCATCATACAGGATAATGGAGAGATTGAACATGATGTAAATCATAGGATCCAAGCAGGTTGGTCAAAATGGCTGAGTGCATCTGGTTTTATATGCGACAAAAAAGTGCCTTTAAAACTTAAAGGTAAATTCTATCGCACCGCTATAAGACCGGCTATGCTGTATGGTACGGAGTGTTGGGCGGCTAAAGGGGAGCACGAACATAAGCTGAGTGTGGCAGAGATGAAGATGTTGAGATGGATGAGTGGTCATACGCGATTGGATAAAATAAGGAATGAAGATATAAGGGAGAGAGTTGGAGTAGCACCCATTGTGGAAAAGATGGTTGAATCGCGTCTCAGGTGGTTTGGACATGTGAGAAGAAGACCGATAGAACATCCAGTCAGGAGGGTGGATGAGATGGAAGATGGACAAAGGGCGAAAGGCAGAGGAAGACCTAAGAAGATCATCCATGAGGTGGTCAAACGAGATCTACATGTAAACGGTCTCTCTGTAGACATGATACATGACAGAGCACAATGGCGTCGTTTGATTCATGTAGCCGACCCCACTTAGTGGGACAAGGCTTTGTTGTTGTTGTTGTTGTTTGTTCTATGCTGCAGGAAGCTTTCCCTTCCTCAACTCTACTTCTCAATTCTGTTATCTGTTAGGTGAATTGGTTCATCTTTTTTTCCTAGTTGTTGAACCTTTGTACTCCCCTCGTACTCCCTTCATTCAAATTAAGTGTCGAATTGCCTGCATAGTTATATCAACTGGTGCTTTCATTTTGCTTCCATTTTCATGGCCGACAATACTCGGCTGCAAATAATGCAAGCCGCTATCAACAAACTCTCCGAATGCTCGAGGCCCATCAGGAACAACTTGCTGCCATTAATCAATCCCTGGCATCACTTCAGGCTCATGTCGCTCAACGTGCTGAGGGGTCGGTGTCGGCAAATCAACCGCACTCGATCTTTACACCCCCACGACACGTGAAGCTTGAGTTTCCCCATTTCTCCAGCGACGATGAGGTGCTCCAGTGGATCTATCGAACTGACCGTTTCTTCAAGATCCAAGACATCCCGGAGGACCAGAATTTCAATTGCTCGAAAGAACAAGCCCGATCCAAGATTGGTTTACCTTATCCACCGCGATGCAGATTCAGTTAGGCCCGTCCCAGTTCAACAACCCCGCGAGGATTTGCTGAAGTTGAAACAATCCTCCAAATAAGGGGAGAGGGCGTGCGATTCCAATTTAGGACAAATCTACTGTAAGTTTTATCGGCGGATAAATTCAATGGTAATGCATTGCGTGTGACCAAAATACAATTTTCTATTAGTTGACTTTTATCTGCGAATAAATCTGCCAGTAATAATTGCGTCAATTTTTTTCTCCAAATATTACCAATAAATTTTCCATCAAAAAATAAAATTTGACAATAACTTTTTTATCTGATGAATTTATTGTCAAATTTACCTGTAAATTTATCTCTAATATTCGACGCTAAATTCAATAGTAAATTCAATGGTATTTAATATTTTTTTTTGTATTTATATATAGCCATTTAATAATGTCTTAAGCAATTATGGCAAGCATATAAATCTGTTAATCGACTGGAGAAATGTTGATAATGATAAATGGAGAATGATTATATAGTTTCCAAAATCGAAGGAAGATTCTATACAAAGGGATGTGGAAGAGAATTTAACATTGTTGTGTGCATTGTCGTTTTTGTCCAAAACCCAAATTGGTGTAGATATCATGGTGTTTGAAGAGATTTGAAAGAATTATTTTCAACTAAATGCTAGAGTAGTTTTTATAGAAAACGTCTAGGGGCTAACATTTTTATTAAAATTTAGTCAGTAGTTAGTTAAGAAAAGAAAAATGAATAATTTTTTGTTATTAGATAAAGTTTCACATCATTAAAATCATTATTAATAATTAATTAATGACTATAACTCACAAAATCTGCTAATTCTTAATATTTCTTATTTTTAAACTTGGTGAAACGTGACTTACTGACTTAGGAGACAATTATCAAATCGTACTTAATGGGAACGGTTATTTTTAAAAGTCAGTATTAGATCGACATGTAATAACAGAATTGGTAAGAGGTGATTATAAATGAAGTGACGACCAAAGGACTTAGGTTATTTTTGATATCTTAGTTCGTCATTTAAAAAAAAATATATTAAAGATCTTTACTTTTTCATCCTGAAAAAGGAAATGACTTTGATGCATGGAATGATAAAATTGATATTTACAAAAAAAAAAAGAGTAGGTTTTGCATTTTTGCTTTCAGAAATTAGATATTGAACCAATCCAAATATTTTTGCAATAATTAAAATATAAATGCACTGATCTGTGAAAAATTTGTAAAACAAAATCTAAATCTTATCTCTATGTTCTTGTTCTGATTGGGGTTTTAACTAGCTTCATTCCCTTTTAGAGTTTTGATGAGATGCTGCTATTCTGGAAATTAAAAAAGAAAAATTAAAGAAACTTTTGTATTATAATAAGTATTCTTCCTTCCTTAACCTATACAATATTCTACGTACAGAAGATTTTTAACTGCAAATAAAAGGCTCTTATGCATGTATTACCCTAAAGTGTTTACATTTGGCAAGTTCTTGTTTTCTTAAAAATAAATTAATATAAGTAAATGGTTGAGCTTTTGAATGCTCTCTATCCGTTCAATTGATACATTATTGTTTTTATTTTATTACAATTTACTATAGTAAGTCTTTTGATGATATCTAATTTAAAATGCATTGTTAGGAAATTAGTTATAAGACCACCGACAACAGTATTCAGTGTTGAAGAATACTTAATTATGAAACTACAGAAATATCCAACAACAACAAAATGTAAAGATAAAATCCAAATAACTTTGTTGGCTAATAATCAAATCCTTATCCTCTTTTTTTAAGTAAAATTATATAAATGACTATGTCTGTTTCTTCGAGAATTACTTGGTAACCATGGATGTGTTTAGAACAAAAATGAATAGATTTAATTTGACCTTAAATGAATTAAATTGGAGATGAATTATTATGTTTGAAATTAATGATGTAACATAAAGAATTGATTTGATTAAAAATATATAATAATCTAATTTTATATTTTTATTTTTTATTTACTACACAATTTTTTATTATTACTAATAACCAC
>NC_029778.3:70057255-70058850 GCF_000817695.3 Arachis duranensis
TTTGAATTTAATTATATTATAAATATGTAAGATTTATAAATTAATTCACCGTTTTTTATTATCTATTAATTTTAATTCCATAAAATTCTAAACACGTGAGTAATTTTTAGCAAATGGGTATAAAAGGTGACACAATATTATAAAATTATTTGTCTTAAAAGTTCAAATTAATAAAAAAATTACGTGAATGATTATATTATTATATCATCAAACAAAATTAATTAAGACTAACATTTTAATTGAAAATTTTATAAAGTGGTCATGCATTTATTTGAAATTAATATGGGGCTAAAAATAATATTCAATTTATACATTAATTTAGTCAAACATTTTGAATAAATATAAAATATAAAGACATTGACATTTTAAATATAATAAATTGGAAGATGATAAACATACACCAGGTTAAGTTAGTTAATTAATAGATTCCTTACACATAAAGATCCATTATTTTATTGAAGAAATTCTTGTACAAAATTAGCCGTTTTGTTGAATTTTCATAAGATATAAAGAAAATAAGGTAATTTTACAAAATAAAATAATTTTGTGGAGACAATAACTTAAAGTAATTTTATTTAACTTAATATCTATAATTTTATATATATAATAGTTATAATTACATATTATGATAGATAATATTATCTAATTATTCTAACAATAATTAAAAAATATAAAATAAATTTATTTTAAATTGTTTTTTACTATTTTTTTAGTGTCTTCTAAATATTTTTGAAAATTATACTTGATAACCCTATACTAATCACGAAATCTCACTTCATCTTTTTGAACTTTTAAATGGAAAGAAAATATCTTCAATTCAACCTCCTTGTTGAGTGAATAGTTCAGCAAATTGAAGGTCTTGTTTAATTTAGGTAAAAAGAATTAACCACGAGGATTGACTTCTCTCTCATCATTGCCAAGAGTTGCTCAAACTCTAGGTTTCAGTTTCATAATTAAGCGGTATTATATAATTCATTAACTAATTAATATTCACTAACCTATATGATTAAATAGAAGTTTCGGAGGAGCAACCTCTTTTATTTAACTGTTGGATTAATTTATACCGTCACTTCAATTATTACTCAAGCTAAACTATGGCTAAAGGTCCGGTTAAAAAGTTTTAAAAATAATTTTTTTAAGTTTTTGATTTACAAAAATAATAATATTAATGTTTGGTGTAATTTTTAAAATCAAATTGTAGTTTTTTAAAAAATTATTTAAGAGTTTATAGAAAAATTAAAAAAATAACTTTTTTTATAATATTATTACTTTTTTTTACGTTTCTATAAAATAAGTATTTTTATTAGAACTAAAAACCCAAACACAAAATAATTTATTTATAAGCTATTTTTAATATAATTATTTATTATTTGAACTATTTTTTAAAAGAAAAACTTAATTAAATTATTTACCTAAATTGAGTCTAAGTATTTTCTCTATATGTCTTTGCAATTTTTTTTTCTCTCATCTCTTATGGCATCTTTTAGTTTGACAAGATAAAAATTAATTTATTGTGATCAAAATTTTATTTAAAATTTATTATTATTTAATAAATTATTATATGTATAAGAAATTCAAACTTTCGATATTTATTT
>NC_029778.3:70058890-70063789 GCF_000817695.3 Arachis duranensis
TTTAATATATAATATATTATTTTGACGAATTGAAATTGATCACCTAACTCCCATGTCCTCCTATCAGATTTCAGCACAAAATACTCTTCAGCCAATATATCCGCTTCCTTAATTTGTCTCCATGCCATTAGATATAAAAATTATTCACCATATGACCTACGAGCATAAAATTGATAAATAACGACTTACATACTATTGTTTTAAATAAAAAGGCTATTCAAGAAAATTCCTGTGGATGCCAGCTTATCAACAACCAATTTGATGAACACAACTAATTAATTTAAATAATAATAATAATAATAATAATTCTTCATATGGAGATTATTTATCACAATTTTCAGACCAGGCAGATGCACAAAAACCCATCAATTTATGACGAAGATAAATCATGAATCAGAAATAATAAATTAATAGGGAAGATAATAGATATGGGTATATAAAGCAGAAATGGCCAAAATTCAAACGAATGAGACTATGTCATCATCATCACTAGGGCTTTGTGTGCCAACTCTCTAATTATTATTATCATATAATTTGCTTAATTTTATATTTGGAAATAATAATGATAAAATGTGTTATATTATTGTTATTTTGGAAATTATTTACTTAGCATTATCTCCAGACTAAATTAATGCAATGCACAAAAATTGTTTAAAAAGATGGAAAGAAAAGAAGCAAATGATCCCTAGCTAGAATTATATAGATACATGTCAGCAAGTTGGCAGGAATTGGTTTGTCCACGTCATCATGCCCATTCTCTCCTTATAGAATTACAATATTACCCTCCATTGTTGCATTTAATAACAAGTTGACTTAGCCACTTGTGAGTTCCTTCTCCCATTTATATATACACCTTAGCACCTCTTCCTTTTCTAATATCTCTCAAACCTAATCATCAATAATTCAATCAAACCTTGGGAGTTTGCAACATCTTTCTCTCAGACCTATTCTTTTCTCTCTTCTCCCCTTCTTCCTAGCAAGCAGGCTCTCACTATATATTAATTTAATTTGTTGAAATTAAATAGAAAAAAGAATAATGAGCAACATAAGCTTGGTAGAGGCAAGGCTTCCACCAGGGTTCAGATTTCATCCAAAAGATGAAGAGCTTGTGTGTGATTACTTGATGAAGAAGTTCACGCACAATGAATCCCTTCTCATGATTGATGTCGACCTCAACAAGTGTGAGCCATGGGATATTCCTGGTTAGTCATTAATAATTTTCTTTCCATTTTATATCATGCATTATTCTCTAGCAATACATAATTATTCTTATTATTGTCATTCTTGTTGTTGTTGCCTCATCATATATATGATTGCATATTTCTTAAAAAGTGGCTATTTTGCGAAGAGATCTTTGTATGAGAATATTATGAACCATTAGATGATTTGATATGTTTGACTGAATATATTTAATTGATAAACTATCTAACGATTTTTAACATTATATTCACATAAAAATAGCTACTCTCTTAGAAAGAGCCATCAATTTTTATGCAAAACTCATAAATTAGTGTTTTGGATATGTAATTCATGTGGATTTAATTTTTTAAATTAACTAAAGAAAAAAAAAACTTAGTTGGAGGGCAATGGCATGGGTGCATATGAAATTATTATTATTTAATCCGAAATAAAATTCCCTATAGTTTTCTCTTTTTCTTGATGAGTCTCGTTAGGGACACCCATCACATGATACATACTAATAATGAAAGTGTTTGATCGGTTTGAGTTTGCTATTTTGGTTGGTAAAGTACAAAAGAGTTGCTACTTTCAACCTGTATTGTATTCTTGTGTGCTATAGTTTCAAAATTATGATGATAAGGATAAAGTTTTCTTTTTCTTTCTTTGGCTTTGAGAGTGAGGTTCATAATGATAGCAACTGGAATGGCTATAATAGATTCCAATTCTATAAGACCACTTATTATGTGTATGTTCTTTGATGGGGAAGTGATACCTGCCAACTGTGTGACTTAGATAATTGTAACACATCACAAGCTTTGATTATTGCTCAAATCAATAATTCATTAGAAAATAATTAACATTGAATTTATTAGATTAATTATATTCAACAATAATACAGTGCATTGAATATATATATATATATCTAACAGTATAAATTTTTAGAATAAATGTTTTTATGATATATATGATATAATAGAACTTTAATTTTATAATCATAGGGTTTATAATTTAATTTTTATTATTTTCATTCTTTAAAAATAAAAAATAATTTAAATATAATAAGATAAACAAAAAAAGTAACTGTTAAATTTAATTTTGACTAATTAATACATTCAAAAGTTAATGTATTTCGATGCAATTATGCTTGAATAAATCTGATCTTTTGATGTATTAATTTAATCAAAAGGACATTTTTTTATGAAATGGGAAAAAAAGAAATCACGTTAAGTGAATATTCCTCCATGTGATACCCGTTGACATAAGCCTCTATGCATATTCAAGCGGGTCATATAAGTCATAAGTTTCATTCAATCCAAGCCACTTTCACATAGATATAGATATATAGGTGGCTGCAACCAATCATATTCAATATTATGAAGATCGAACTGAAAATATAATTAATTAAGTTTACTTGCCCACATAGTAAAAGTATAATACATTTTCACATATGAAATAATTTAAAATATTTTATATATAAAAAATTAGATTTTTTTAAATATATTATCAATAATTAATACAATTATTTGATTATATATCTAATTTTAGAAGCTGGTTATTGATTATTGACATATTAGCTACTCAAATGTTTTTTATATATAAAGAAAACTTCACCATGATAGTGATTAATTTTCAGTTTTATACTTAAACATCATTTTGCTATAAAATTTTTTATGGATAACACGTACACACATGCTCAAACTCATACACCCGAGAATGAAAGGAATCTAATTATTTCTGGTTAGAAGCTTTGAATGGGAAGTTCAAAAATATCACACATATATATGGGGGGTAATATTGTGATTGCATCTAAACGGTATAGGCAAATGCATGTATATGTATGTATCATCTTCAAAATTTTTTAGGTGAAATGACGCATTGCCCTTGTCCTATTCTAAAGTGCTTGACAGTGATTTTCATTATTCATTATTCATTATTCATTCATATATAGTGCTAACATTAATTCATTTCAACCATACGCATGTTCATGAACATGCATGATTAACTTCCATATCATAATTTAATTAATTGTTTAAACTTTAAACTCTATGAAGTCTTACGATTATTGTAGCTGTATCCCACCTAGTCTATTATTGAAGTTTCAAAGCAAAAGGAAAGTGTAGTTAAAGTAATAAGACGGTTAAATTAATTTGCAACTTGTTTTTGACTTTAATAGATCCTTTTTTAATCCTTATTAATTGGATAGGTTGAAGTGAGTACTTTCCTAATTAAGAAGTATTACTTGTCTTAAGTAAAATTTTCATGTAGCATGACAAAAGAGATTTCCAGGGCATGATATGATGGGTCAACATTAATGCTTTGGTTTGTGATAGGCCATGTGTTCCTACTTTAATTTATACAAGTTTACATATTATTTTGGAGAAAAATATCAACTGTTTGATTGTGAAAGCACCATAATTAGTTTTTGTATGTTAACACACGCATGTCATCAATGAAAAGAAACTGACAAGGGTGGGCATAATCCGAAGAAACAATTCCAATCAATGCACGAAGCTACAGTTATATATGGGACCTATATAGATAGTAACTAATTTGCCCGCATTTATAATAATAATAATAATAATAATAATAATAATAATAATAATAATAATAATAATAATAATAATAATAATAATGTAGAAGTATGTAATTTTCTAAAGATAAATATGAAACAATGAAAGTCTTATTATAAGTCAATTGACTGAACGAGCGCGCGTGACTTTTAATATTTATTTTCTCCCTTCTGTTCCAGTCAATATTATCAATTCTAATAAGACAAAAGAAGAGAAAGTATAAGAGAATTTGATTAAAGGGTTATATTATAAGCAAGAGAGGATAATATTGTTAATGTCAAAAATTATTCAAGTCGCCACTCATATAGTTGAAATTAAAAAGAAAAAAAAATTCAATTCACACCTTATGTTCAAACGGGACATGTTCCTCAATCTTACCGAACATCATAGACTACGTTAAAGGTTTAATAACTTGGAAAAAAAAAGTTATTATGTTTGTTCTACTGATACGTAAATAGACTTTTATAGTTTAAAAATTTATATAACTAAAAAAATATTTGTAGTTAAAATTCTGTCAAAAATATAATTATCAGTTTATATTAAAAAAGTAATTTTATAACGTAATATTAAAATTTTTATAAAAAATTAGAGTTCAATTTTTGTCATCTTAAAAACAGATGTAAAAGATAAAAAGTTATATAATGACAAAATTTTTAATAGTGTTTGTTTAAAAAACACGCACTCAATAATAAATGTCAAATTAAATAAGTACCTTTTTATTTTTTTAATGATGTTACGCATCTAAATTTTTTTATTAACTAAATTTAATTATTAGTCTAATATTAACAAAAATAATTATAAATAGCATGATTAGAAGTTGGATTTTTGATTGATGGAAACAAAATTTGGTTTGGGCAGAAACAGCATGTGTGGGAGGGAAGGAGTGGTACTTCTACACACAGAGAGACAGAAAGTATGCAACGGGTCTGCGTACAAACAGAGCAACGGCATCAGGATATTGGAAGGCCACTGGCAAGGACAGGCCTATCCTTAGGAAGGGCAGCCTTGTTGGTATGCGAAAGACTCTTGTCTTCTATCAAGGTCGGGCTCCCAAAGGCCGTAAGACTGAGTGGGTCATGCATGAGTTTCGCGTTGAACCTCCTCTTCCTCCCCCCAACACTACTTCTTCTAAGGTATCCCCTCACTTCCA